>NW_019387507.1:0-10452 GCF_000671375.1 Centruroides sculpturatus | reverse complement strand
AGTTGCGGCTCTGACTTAATTTCCTTTTTATATTACGTACACGCTGAACATTCCCTTATTTTTAAAACTGATTTATTGTGAAAACGTCATTAGATTGCTAAAGCTGCGCGCGGCTTCTATTAATAGCAGAGTAAACGTTATTCTTTGTTTTAATAATTTTAAATCACGCAATTGACAAATACAGGTCTTATATATAGATTTTTTTAATTTCAGGAAGCTCACTTTTATTTACTCTTTCAAATATCTTGGAAGGTGGAGAGTATAAAATTGAAGTTGAGAATTTCTAAGAAACCAGTTTACAAGGTCATTCATTACAAGCGTCACACAAAAAGTGACATTTTTCACAAAGTCGATTTACAAACCACAATAAAATAACCCATTCTTTGTACACGATCGACAGAGAAGGTATAGAAGTGCTTACCTCAACTTCTTGAAATTGACAGATAAACCTATGTCAACTACAGAGAAATATGATAAATAATTTCTTCTTAAGTTTACAAATTACAAATTTCTAATTTCCCAGAGAAAATTTCAGCCACATTTCTTTTGCGGCGTAAATTGCGGCTTCTAAAATTGCCTGATTTTGTATTGAGCTTTTTTCATTAATTCGAAAGACGTAGAATTATAATTAACAAGTTGAATGTATTCTGCGTTAATCGTGTTTAATCAGTTTTTTGAATCAAGCAGTATCGAAAATGAACAGAAGTAGCCTGAATTACCGCTGCTTGGCTGCGGGCTTACTGACGACACCTTCATTCACGCAAGTTATCAATAAGCTTCAAAAACTACTTTATTCTTTGCAATCAGTTTTGCCTAATACAGTGGTTCTCAACCGGGGATACGTGTACTGTACCCCTAGGGGTACGAGCGTAAATCGAAGGGGTACTGTATATCTAACTTTCATTATAAAATGGCGTATGACAAAAACTTGCTTTAAAATATCCCAGTACGAACACCGATTTCCCTTTTAACAGTCCAAACAACTTGTTTATCCACTCGATTTGCCCGTCTATTTGTACCGTTAGTGCCGAGTGAACCCGTAGTATAGTAAATTTACGGTTTAACCGAGCATTAATTTTAGAACAGAATTTTTTTTTCTATTATAAAATTAATATTTGGACTGTTAAAAGAAAAATCGGTGTTCGTACTGGGATATTTTAAAACAAGTTTTTGTCATTTCTTGTTTCTTGTGTTAATAATTTACAGCAAATTGATTAACATTCGCCATTTTATAATGAAAGTTAGATGTACTCTTCGATTTACGCTCAATGAGATAGGGGCTTTTTATGTTTTTATTGGACTACTGGTATTAGGAATAACGAGGCGTGGATCGTACCCCCACCGTGCAATGCGTGTCACTGCACGCGCGCATTACTTGATATTTAGCAAATTTAGACGTTACGTTTGTTACAAAAATTGAAAGATTCTTGTATTGTTCTTCACGTTATAAATTCGCAGCCATTACTTTCGAGGTCAGTACACAATTATAATCTCTATTTATGGCGCTAACAAATATTGTAAAAAACAGTGCGTTAAATACTAGACTTTTGAGGCAGATTTGTACTGAAATGGGTAATGATTACAACTGTCTACTATTTTATACAGAAGTACAGTACCTGATTAAATTTATTATTATTTACGTAAAATAAGTAATCCACTTTTAGTTATAGTTAGTTAGAGATTTCTTTTTCATGGCGCTCGGTTATAAGGGCTGTATACATCTAACGCAGTAATTATAAAATTTACATACAAAAATATAAGGGGTACTTGAGAAACTAATGGGCTAATGGGGTACATTAACAAGAAAGATTGAGAACCACTGGCCTATTATATACGACTGTGGATTATCCGGAATGGTATTAACAGAAAACGGATTATCCGGGATATCAAAAACGTTTTTCGTATCCCAGATAATCCGTTTTAGACACGCGGAAAAGAGTGATGATATAAAGTAAACACTTCGACATTTCCGGTGCCGATTAGGATTTAAAGAGTACCGGATTAATAAGTGGAGATGTCGTTGCTCCATTCATCCCGGATAATCGAAAGTTTAGGATATGTGTAGCTAACAAATGGCTCGCTTTCCATAGCGTCAAGCGTACTATAAAATTTTCATCACGAATTTGCTTTTCATTTTTTCTGTGAAACTACAGGATGATTCAAAAGCCCGCACACGTAAGAAAATGCAAATTTTTTATGCAGTCACTTATAATTGATTACATAAAATATCCAGTCATCATGAAGTCAGAAAGTATAAATCTACACGGGTCGTCACGTAACTCAGAGCGTTCCTTCCACCTACTTCCTTCCACCTTCCTTCCACTAACAAAGTTGCATCCCTTCACGTTTAAGTTTAGTAAGACTTTTACATCCCGGTGTACTTTACAGTTAAATAATAGCAAATTTAAGTATTAAAAACCTCGTCATTATCGAGGAATGTATCACGAGCATTCCACGCCACGCAGCTTTGCCAACGTATTTAATGTTTTTGTTTTTTGCACGTGCCATTACGCACCCGTAATTGGACTGCAATTTGATTTTTTTTTTTTTTTTTTGCTTTTCTCGAGGTTTCGAAGTGTTTTGAGTCTACAAATATAAAAATCTTGGGTGTCATTTTTTGATTGATTGCCATACTTTCCCTCTGTTATGTAAAACACAGCCGGAAAAGTAAAAAAATGTCATACACTTGACAAAAGTCTACTAAATTATGTTGCAATCCGCAACAAGAAAAAGGTGCTTATGACTGGTCTAGGCGTTTGCTTCCACGTGCACGCAGATTTCCTCATTGGTGATGGTTAATTCAAAAATTAGAAATAGATCTCAATAAAAATATTTAATTCACAAAAGAGGCAAATACTAAATGGTCTTCTTTTAGCAACCAATTTGATAAAATTAAAGATATATTCGAGACACGACTCATATCCAGAATATGTTTATGTAATTTAAAGTTATAAAATTCTCCGTTAGATTTTGTAACTTTATATTAATATTTATTTCTAGAATTCTCATGTAAAAAACAGAAATAAAAAATTTCGCTTCTATTTTCTTAGTACCACGCTATAACTTACGTCTATAAATGAGTGAAAATTCCATTAATGCGCACGTTTACGCACCAGGCATTTTCGTTAATTCCAAGAAATTTAGTTGTTTTTAAATTCTAATTAAAAGTTACTTTATATTTTTTATCATTATTAATTACACAGGGTGGTTCGAAAGTCTTCCTACTAAACGTAGTCTACAATAGAGTAGTCTGTGTTTCGTACGAAGACTCTCGATGCGTGTGCCCGGGTTTATTATTATCGTGGAGAATCCGTGTTATGTTCCGCTCACTCGTGGATTCTCTACGAATGAGAGGAACACAACTTTACCGAATGCACATATCAATATTTTCCTTCCAACGGTGCTTATTCTCCACGAGTAAGAGGAAAACTTTCGTATGTGCATAAAGTAATGATCGCATCATATACTGTGATTTAGTAACAAGAACCTTTTGTTTAGGTAACGAAACTTTGAATTGCTGGCATTATTTACGTATACTATCCTAATACCTGCTATTTTTTTTATCCCGAATCCTTTAAATTTATATAATTTATCATCGGTAGTATTGACGAAAGCGCAGTTCTGATTCCTACTAAGAGGCTCGCAAGTGTATACCGCGGCTAGACCAGAAGAGTATTATAGTACAAAAACATCTGTTTGTCATTCGAATCAACGAATATTTTGATTGTATTTTTAAAATATTCGTCGGTAACGGGCGAAGTAGTTGGAATATGACGAAACAAGGAAAATTTTACGTTTGCCGACTGGAATTACAATTATAATTCTCGAAAGTGACGCAAAAACATAAACAAGAAATGTTTCCGAAAATTCCCTGGTGTGAAAGTTTTTTCTTTTGCAATAGATAATAGAAAATAAATTACTGAACTTTCCCGGCGAAATATTTAAAATTGCGTGTGGCGCAAAAAATCTGTATCTTTAGAATTAAGTTTTTTCATTATAAAATGAAAAAAACTTAATTGTAAAGATAAAGATGAGTTTTATAATTAAAAAAATGTAAATATAATTATAAAGAGTAAAATCTTCATTACGACCTCCCGTATCGAGGTATCAACCCCTCTATCTTCCCATCCCTTCGAATTTTAATATCAGCAACGTCCCTAAAACATAAACTTCCCTGCAAAGTGTCAGAAATTTTTGACAAAATGCGCAAGAGTCATTAAGCTTCTAAATGGATAAACAAAATCGTGCTCTTAGACACGTGCACGCACACGCACATTAGAGAGGTTGAGGCACACGTTTTAAACGTGTAAACGTGTACGTGTGACGTTCGGCGCCGCTTTCCCGTAAGCCTAAAAGTTTGACAATGATGTTTGGATAGTCGGTGGAATCACGCTCGACATTCCAAACATTATCGTCAAACTTTTAGGCTTACGGGAAAGCGGCGCCGAACGTCACACGTACACGTTTACACGTTTAAAACGTGTGCCTCAACCTCTCTATTAACAACCATACGTGACGAAAACTCCCAATTTTTGCATTTCTCGATGTTTCTAGGTTCCCCGAGTCCAAAAATGTAAAAATCTTGAAATCTTGGGGAGGGGACATTTGTATAACAGTCAAGAAAGTATAAATGGTGTAGGCCTATGTATATAGGCCTACATATAATATACACTTCACGTCACTTTTTTTCTTAGTATGCACCTTTTTGTGACGAAAGTAATGTAAAATGACGTCAAATTGAAGTAATATGTAGCATAATTTTTATTAAAGATATTTCCAAAGATTAGGATGTCTTCGAAGAGTTACAAAGACAATTGTAATACTTTGTAACTCTTCAAAGACAATTCTAAAAGGAAAAAAAGGAAAATAATTTATCATTTTATATATTAATAACAGATGTTAACGTATTGATAATTTATGTATGTATTCCACGTTAAGTTTTTACCACAAAAGTTACACGTGTTACGTCAATGAGTAGACTATTGCGTTAACCAGTTTACCTTAAATGGGTTTATTTATGTCGTAAGCCAGGAAAGTAAAATTTAAACGATTCTAAATTAGCTCGAGGGTATTGAAGGTAAATTCTCGTTTTTCCACCGAATTAAAAGAGAGATCGCTTATCAACTCGTTGTCATATCAATAACACTGGGAACGTGATTTCCCGTAATAATGACTAAATTTCCCGCTACACCGTTAAGTAATATTCGCTCGATCCCGTTTATTGTAAGGGAAATAACTTTATTTTTAGTAGTGATGGAATAAGGCGAGTCAACACTCGGGCCATCTTTTAGAGGAACGCGAACTCGGGCCGAAGATTTTAACCAAAAAGTTAGGCTCGAGATCAATTAGGGGACAGACAAAGGATAATTATTACAGATAACAATTATCCTTTGTCCGTCTCTAAATTAAGGTTAATTAGATAATTAGAGAGCGCGCATTAAAAAGGTATAGTAAAATATATGTAAATTAGGAAATAGCGCGACTCCGTCGTATCGATCCTCGCACTTCTTAGGCACAGGCGGCCACGGGAAAGCTTTGTTCTTGTTTGTTCGTTTTTCGCCACTATTTTCCGTTAGACGCACGAAATGATGTTTTATTTTTCTCCTCTAAACTCCGCTATATATCGAAAACAAAGTCGCGAATTCATATTTTTAACTATTAAATCACGCGTAACTATTTTTAACTACTTTTTAATTATTAAATGGACCCTCCTTTCTTTTTTGGAGTCCTCGTCACAACGAATGAAAAATGACAAAGTTTCCTCAAAATAAGCCCATTAATTTTTGAGAACGAACTCGGTTCTATAAGCCCCGAGAAGACGCGCTAGCGACCTCGAGATATCGCCCGACAAAGTCGCGCGATATGTTTTTGTCGCGCTGGCTGGCGCTACCACCTTCTATTTCGAAAACGAAGCCGCGGATCCCCATTTTTTGGATTCCTCGTTGCAGTTAATGCCAAATTTTCAGATAGAACGCAATTAATTATACTATAGAACAACAGAATTGATGATGTAGGGTGGATCCTAGGGGATACAGAAGTTTAAACCCTCCCTATTGATACGTAAAAGTTAAAATTTATTTCTTTGACCATCAGGTGTTTTTAAAAACACTTCTGATGGCAAATATGAATTTTGACTGTTCTCAATACAATCGTGGCGCACTCGTTAATGAAACTTCCCTATTAATTATCGAAATAATTTTAAATTTTGAACTAGCTCCTTTCGGGCTGTTCCGCATACGCAAATCTATTGTCCTGACTGACTGACTGACTGATTCGTCATCGCCCAGACCACCTAAGGAAGTAAAATTTGATACAGAGTTAGGGTACGTCGTGAAAATGCACACTAAGAAGGGATTTTTCGAAATTTCCCCGCGGGAGGAGAGGGAGAGCATTAAGGCTTAATGTTCGATTTCATGTTCGAATTTATATTTATGAATGATTCCGAAAGTTCCTGTTTATTTTTGGAATTAATTAAACCCGAAGAACACAGAAGGGGTAACGGAAACGTTCGTTATTCATCACTTAGTGGTTGCAGTGAGTCTTAATTATCGTTATTCCGGTATGGTAAGCGGATATTTAAAAATTATCTAATTAGTCCCGGAAGAGGGGGACTAATTCTTGTACCCGGTGAAAACGGGTAAGATCGGCTATAATCTAATAATCTTAATCTTTGCTATCGTTACGTTTTGCCCGAGCAGCACCGGGCTCATTTGTTAGTGATAATTTGAAAATGGAAGCTTATACGTAAAGACAGTAAAATTATGTCTGTACGCGAGTCTGTGTGTGTGAGGTGTTCTATGTACTTAAACGTTAAAATAAATTTTAACGTTTAAGTACGAACACCCGAGACACGAAAGAGAATCGAACAACATTAACAACCCTCCGAATGACCCGGTTAATTTTGATAGGGGAGCGTAACGCAGCGATCTCGAGGGCGGTCTCTTAAGCAGACTCGACTGTATTTAATATTTCATAATACAATAGGTTGAATAATATGTTTCGCTGTATATAAATGAGTCGTTACAAACTAAACCTGTCACTAAAGTGGTATCTCGCATCGATTATTCGAGCAATCGAAGTTCTATAAGAGAAACGTACAGAATAATAATTTTAATCGTGTCACCATAACTTATAATGAAAACTACGAATCATTACTTCGTGGATAATTAGGTACGAAGCAGTTTTACTAAATTCTTTACCACTTTGTAATGCGTATTCGTCGTATTTGTCACCGTATGGCCACGTAAAGTACTAAAATTTCTGTACAAAAAGCCCATCCTTCACCGTCCGATCTTCTAGACGATTAGGAATGAGGTCCGGTATAATCGCCATTAACCCCCTCAAATAAAATTTCTGCGGTTTGATCGTTCCCCTCGAGGGGTAGTCAAGGTTAAATTATTGTTCTTAGACCTATGTATAGATTTAAATACGTCCGAATGTCGTCACAGAGATGGGAAAGTTTTTATAAAATTCAGTGTTAAAAGTGAATTTAAATTACCTGTTACTATTTTGAAGAATCGATACCGCTAATGATGCAATTCGATACAGCGAGAACACAATATCTATAAGTTACAAGTTACTCTCCTTTATTTCGAATTTAAATCTATATTTTCATACAGTGATGCCACAGCCGTCATTTTTAAAAAGTTGAAAAATATCAATTTTATAATACAATAACACTTGTCTTAAACGGAAAATATCAGAGTGAAACGGGTTTCGCACAGCTATATAAAGTACAAACATTTAGTAAACAACTCACGCAAACCTCCATAAAGTAGAAACCTGCGAAAATAAAAATTTTGCCCGATATCGTCGACTTCCGTTTTAGACAGATTTTGCCGTATATTACTACAAGTGTATCATTTATTCTTAAATTATTGTTATGGTAAAGCGATTTATTTTGCAATAAATACGACGTCTGGCACAATTACTGAATAATACAGTATAGCGGGAAAGGTCATACGCGTGTGCGAGGTCACACACGTGTGCTAGATCACAATTAACATTTTAATACTCGATTTTATAAGTAGACAACATGGATTTCATGGAATTAAATTGTAAATGAAGCAAAATACTTGAGCGTTATAAAATAAACGGCTGCAGTTTTTACTCGTTGATAAAAATGCTTTTAGTGTTTTTAGCGTCTTTAGATTTTGTAAAGAGTTATTTTGATTTTTTTACACGTTTGTAAAATACCCGAGACTTATCTTTCACGTCGCCATTTTAAAATTGTCATTGTTTTACTTTACTGAGAATGTAGAAAAACAAAAATTAACAAGTGGGACTTTTAGAAAAATAAGGGAATTTTTTAAGTGAATTCGTATCTTAATTCATTTGTAATGATTTCTCAATAAGCAAAAAGTATTTTTCAGATCCGTGAAATTCCAGAATCCCGTATGAAGTTTTCCAACAAAAATTTTTATGTACTACACTATTTAGTATTCTGTATTTTATAGTAACAAATTAGTACAAAATTATAATTTGTACTAACGATCGAACGTAGGTTACTCCAGCAACGAGTAACCGTCTCGTAACGTCGCTTGAACGTGTTCCTAAGATTTAGTACAGAATTTATACTAAGATGTACAATCAAAATATTAGAACTTGAACTTTACTTTCTTAGTTTCTATTAATATTAAACATCCTTATCCTCATCACATTAACGCTAAATATCTATCCTTATCGTATAAGTCTATTCGCGGTAGTAACGTACGAAGTAATTACGAACTTGGGGAAGCCTACGTAATTTTTCGAATGAAATTACTCATTCTATTTGGTACTTAGGATTATACTTGTTTGTGTCATAAAAATTAAAATCTGTACGTTTTTCCTAATTTGTAGTAAGGTTGAAAATTGGACTGTTGGATGACCGAAGCGGTCGAGATATCGATCTAACGCCCCGAGGAACCCGAAATGGAATCCGAGGGTGTCGCTACAAGATTTTTCGTGGCCTTGTCATTCACTCCCATTACGAATTAGATTAATAGAATAAGACGACGCGAGGGTTGATGTCTCCCGGAGGACTTTCTATGGGAAACTGGCCTGTATTTAAATATTAGACACGTGGAAAAAACCCGGAAAGCTGTACGTAAGCGGCTCGTTCGTTGGGACCGAACCCACGACCAACTAACTACCGTATTAAAGATTCACTCCTATATCCGAAAACGAAACTTTTGCCTTTTTACGATACGGAAATGAATAATATGAAAACAGTTTCTAAAAAAATCTCGTAACAGATGGCACCACACCCAAATTTTGTAAATTACGAGTGCCGGAGAACACTTGCCAAATTATATATAGGCCTATACTAGCGCAGTGTTTCTTAAAGGCTGGTATACACGGTAAGGAAATCCTCAAAGGATGTGCTTAACAGACGAAAATAACTCGGATATAACTGGCTGGATCGAATATAGTAATTTACAAAACTTATTAAAATATCTCCCGACGTATAAAGAATCATTTTTATTTAAAAATGGATAGATAGAAAAAAAATCACGGTTAATCCTCAAAGGATTTCCTTACCACAGCCTTAACAGGGAGGCCGCGGCCCCCTGGGGGTCCGTAAGAAGTTTGCCGGGGACATCCAAATTATGCAAAATTTCCTTCAGAATATAATAAAAAGAAAATAAATGTATAACCGAATATCGTATTGAAAAGTGAAATAAGAAAGATAAAGTTTTTGTATTTTTCTTTTATTTATTTATTTCTTCCTTATATATAGCCTAACTTTGTTAGTACAGAAGAAATAAATGCAAATATGCTACTCATACCGCAATATTTACTACTTTTATTCCAAAGTAATTCTACGAAACTATTAATGCTTGGAATTTTAAAAATAATTAGGAAAAATAGTAGGCTTTGAAAATTTAAATGTTTTTGCAAAAGATACGCAAAATCTCTGCAATGAAGCAATGAAACCAAATAAATTATTAAAAAAATGGGGGTCACAAAAAATTGAGAAATATTTGGTGGACCGCGAGTATAAAAAGGTTAAGAGCCACTGTACTAGCAGGTAGGCCCGGCGTTGCTCGGGCAAAAGTAACGATAGCAAAGATTAAGATTATACGTTATACTCAACCTTACCCGTTTTCACAGAATGGAAGAATTGGGTCCCCCTGTTTCCGGACTAATTAGAGAACTTTTAGATGGGTCTAAAAATATGTTCTATTTCTCGCAAAAACAAAAAAACTGCATCTGCGTCTTGGGGTGCGTTTACTTCTGAGCCAATAGTGCTACTTCCGAACACCGGAAGTGACGTCATTAGCATGTGTATTAGTGCTTATATGTCCAGTTCGAAAGTAAATGCGAACGCTAACAAGAAATATGGCGGTTACCTGCAAATAATATTGTCAAAGCTGCTATTTTAAATCTTACGTTACAGATATAACTACTTGATTCCGAATCGGAGGAGGATGATTTTATTGAGAATATAATTGTAGAAAAATGAAAAAA
>NW_019387506.1:3080-10631 GCF_000671375.1 Centruroides sculpturatus | reverse complement strand
CTCCAGAATAAATGGTGTTTTATCTTAATAATATTACAAACTAAATTGTTCTTTTAATAAACTAGCAATTAACTTGATAAAAGTCAGATTTAATCGTAACTTAAATCGTGTTTCTTTCGTTATTTTTAATAATAATAATCACTTATTTTTTAAAAAAATTATAAGTTAAAATTCAATTTAAATTAAGATTTTAAAACCCTTGTCTCTTAATCTAATTGTATAATAACGAAAACAAGAAAAAAAAAGCCACATTTGCATATAAGCTGAAGAAACTACAGCTTAGGGCCTCGTGTTATGAGTCTATAGAAGGCCTAAAATTTTTACTGTACCATTATTTGGTGGAGGAGAAGGGCCTGTTATATGCTACCAAGAAACTAAGGACCAGGTTTTCACATAAGCTGAAGAAACTACAGGTTAAGGCCTCGTGTTATGAGTTTATAAGTAAAGGCCACATATTTTTACACGTATCGGTAGAGTAGAAAGGCCTGTTATACGTATTAGCTTAGAACCACACCTGAAAAATTCAGATAGACAATAAGCATTATAAGAAATGAGGTTGTTTATACGTAAAAATTTCAGTTCTGTAAAGAATTAAATAAGGAAAAAAATGTAATTTTTTAGTTTACACCCCGCAGAGAACAACAAAAACAACAATAATAATAATAACAATAATTTATTTGTTGTAGTCCATAAACATAAAAGTATGAAGATACTAACATTTCTATCATAGGAAAAAGGAAAAAAAGGTAGGATTAAAAATTAAATTCTTTATGATATATAATTTTTTATACTCTATAAATCCGATTTAGTTTGTCAAAAGGATTTCTATGAGATTTACTACTCAATACAAACTGACATAAGATAATAAAGAGGTAAAGTTAGTTTACTTTATGATGAATAAAGGAAAAGACATTGTCAAATCTAGTTATTGACAGAGATAAAGTTTATTCATAAAATAATGTATAAAAAATTTTGTAATTTTTTTCTTTACATTTTTATAAATTTTATTCAATATCATATATTCAATATTACTTATAAAATAACAACTTAAACATGAAAGGAAGAGAATTCAATTTGTTGTACCGCATGCAAAGTTTTATTAAATTATATGGGAAAATATATATATATATATATTATTTTAAGATATGACTCCACTCCCTTAATATCTCCCTAACTAATCTGAAGAATTATCAAAGCTATTAGGGATAAAAACAAATAAAGAAAGTGAAAAAGTCAAGCAAAAACCGTTGCCAGATTGATTTACTATAGTTCTAGATAGGAGTCAGTAGGGTCAGATGACTCTTCTAGTCATTTCACCCTGCTAATCTACCTGGACTTATTCATACTTAGTAAAGTTGTATAACTTAACCAAATTTTTATATGTAATTTACGTGTTTACGCTAATATTATGCTAATTATATATACCTACAACTAAGTATAAGGTCATGATTTATATAATTATAGACTCTATACAGTTAAGTGTAATTAATTATTAATTTTTACAATATTTTTTTCTCTCTTATTCAAAGAAATAATAATGAAAAAAATTGTATATATTTTATTAATTAATAAGGAAGGTTCACGTCTTCACAACACATTCTGTTTGCTATTTTAATTTTCTTAACTAATTCTCATAGATATTTACAANATTTAGAACTTTATAAACAGTGTAATATTATAAATAGGCTTTAAATTTATACATTTTAATGGTTAATTATAATTTTTAAGAGCTCATACGCTATAGAAATTTGATAGCTTTAACATGTGTTGAAACTTTCATTAGTTGCTGAACTAAGTTTAATTCTGGAATAGTTACGATGTTTCCAGCTGGAAATTACTATTTTCTTCTCATAAAATTCTTTTTTTATGAGTAGAAACCATCTTAAATTTATTGAGAAATTAAATAAACCGTGGTAAACTGATAGGAAAGGAAATTATTGATCAATTACAAAGTTGTTTATCTTTCATCAAAAATTTAAATTTATATGTTGTTAGTAAACAAATACATTTCTTAATATGAAAACTCAATTTTTTTAATGGAAAATTATTAAATTTTTTTTTATTTTATGCCCTAAAATTGTGAAAATAATGAGACTTATAATAGAAAAGTTTGGATCAAATTTACGTCATACAAACTGACCCTTGCTGGTGTTTTCTACCTTGTAATAGAGGAGCTTGTGTAAACTTATGACTAGTGATTGCTTTGCTACTGATAGAGTCACCCAAATCGACAGATCAAACAATAGATGTTGTTGGCTCTCCCTGTTAGAATTAGGCAAAGGGTTGGTTATCCTCCCATGTAAAAATACGATCAACCAGGAGTTTAAGATTAATCATGGTTCAGATTTTTATAATTCGTCACAAATATTATGGAAATAGACTCACTTTAGTACTTGCCACATACTCTATGCCACGCGTTAACCAATCAATTAACAAAGACAGGTAAATTATTAATAATAAACATCATTAAACGTCGAAACAGTTTAAATTATTTACTAAAATTATTTAATTCCTAATTAACTTTTAATTATCTTAAGGATTTAATTTATAAATTGTGTCATAGATCAATTCTCGAGTCCTTAAAACCTTGCTAAATTAAACATTTTTTTGGGGGTTCTTAATCTAAAATCTCTTTTTCTAGTTTATAAAAGTTTAAATTTTAATATATAATTAGATTTTAAAGAAGAAAATTAGGAAATTTTCTTCAAATAACGATTTTTTTTTCCACATCTTTCAAGTAATTGATTACTTGAAGCAAAAAGGATCTTCAAACGTCTCGAAAAGTAAATGTTTTCGTTGGTTCTACTTATTTTAATGGCCAAATTCAAATTATATTATTCAATAAATTACTAATGCCGAATTAAATTTTAATTAATTGAAGTTTTTAATTTGTAAATAGCTACACAATTCAATTTACAAGTTGATAATCTCTTATCAAGAGTATGTTAGAGTTTGAACGTATGAAGACCTGCACAAGAAAGATACTTTATGGACAGAGGATTATCTCATTTTAATTACTAGAGGAATTTTAGATAAGTGTAATTATTCAACAACATCGATTGCTGTTATGGAAGACATTCTACCAACGATTTTCCATTAATTCCGTTTTCCACTGCACAGTTACAATCTCTTGTAATTGGTCTTTTGTAATCTTGTTCGTCTAGAAAGAGATGGTTGCTTGTTGGAGACGATGTTGCTCCTATTTTTTCGATTTTTCTGTTTTTTTCCTAAACGAAATTTCTCAACTAATAAAGTGCGTGAATTAGAGGAAATGGAAAAAATCGTATTTTTATCCCCCCCTCTTCATCCTCTTTCATCTTTTCTTTTACTTTGTTAAGTTCGTAGTAATTGGATGTAAGTGTCTAGTTTAATGTTTACAATTTGATTATTGAAATTGTAAGAAATGTATAACAACGAAAAACTTTGATTAAAATTCTTTGATTTTAAGTTCTTTAAAAAAAAATTAGAGTTTTATGTGTTTTATGCTAAAAAATTTGATTTAAAATAACGCAACTTTAAGTCGAGTTTTTATGTGAAAAAATAATCTTTATCTAAGAAATTTTGGATGTAAAATTTAATTTAAAATGTTTTCTTTAAGTGGCTCTTATCAAATATTTAATGAGAACGTTCTCTGATATTCTTTACATAGGTCTAATGTGATGAGTTATATAACCCCCTACTGAGAGATTATGCTGAGTACTGGATAAATCTCAATTTTTAATATATTTAATGCCAATTTTTTGAAGAAAATTCTATTAAGGTGACTTTATTCAATATATTTTTTTAGTAAAACAATTAAATTATCAAGGAAAAATAACGAAAATTTATACTTTATACCCTTACATTGTATAGTAAATACCATGTGTTTTTTTTCTTTGCAATTCAATTTAACGATGAAAACAATAGTTTTTGGTTATGAAAGACCCTATATAAATTTGCTCTTTATAAATAAAACTATACAAGAAACTTTTAGAAGGCCCCTTATACATAATATGAAATTCATATTACACGATATTTTACAAGATCCAGAGCCATAGATAATGCAGGATTCTGAATACTGGACTAAGATCGAGTATCGACAAGTATATATTTGTGTTTGTCTGAAGCCTCTAAAGCGCGAGACTAGGCGAAAGCCTAGTTGCCTATGTCTATAAACCTCCACTGGATAGAAAAATCTGTTTCTTGGAGATTTTCCATCAGAAACTAGGAAGACATTTCTTTCTTGGAACATTTTCTTTCTTGGAAAAGGAATTGTTCTTTTTTTTTCTTTCTATTTTCTGATAAAAAATAGCCTAACCTTTTGCTAAAAAATTTTTGATAAAACGTTTTTCTTCCCAAAATTAGGAGTTCACCTTAAAATTCTTGAAAAAAATCTCACTTAAATGAGCAAAAATAGTCAAAATTATAAAATAACACGCATAAAAAGTATTATTCTTGTAATTAATTAATATATTTTTCTATTAAAGATAACCTTTAGCAGAAAATAGAATTAAGTAACTATGACAAATTTCTAAGACAAAGATAATTTATAACGTTAATAAATCTTCAAAAAATTATAAATTTTGTTGATAATCTTAACAATTTACACAAAGTAAAAGCTATTAAAGAGTTTAACTTAAACATCTACTGAACTTAACAGGAATGCAATATACAATTTCCCATGATAATCATAAGTAGAAAACTTGCATCTGTATTCAACAATTCACATCGTTTACATTATCTTCAGCAGAAAGGGCATTAAAATCATATAATAATAAACCTTTAAAGTACCTTCCTCGCAAATTTATATTCATTTGTCAGTTGCAAGTAGTTTGTCCTCATTTGTATAGTGTAGAATTCCCTACGAATATATATATCTTAGGGAAAATTTTACCCTCATAACATTTACTACTCAACTAGGGAATCGTAAACTGAGCTAATGAGTAAGAGTTTTCATCATCTGTGATTTAACCCTTTGAAGTAATAGTAACATTGTTAAGAGATTTAAATATGGTTGATGTTAGATCTGATGGTTGATCGATAAGTTTGACGTTAAGAATGGATTAATGGATGAGTCTTTGAGGGTTTGTATTGTCTTGTACGTTTGATGTTTACATAATTGATTTGGTTGTAACTGAAAATATCAGCTTTTGTCTTTATTTTATTGATATTGGAAATAAGTTTACTCGGATTTATTGGTTTTGCTTTAATTTGAAACTGTTGAAGAGGGATTTCGTGTAGTTGTAGACGTGTAAAGTGTAAACTTTCATCTTTGTGAGCCAAGAATAGTCCACAAATGTAAAAGTTTAAAACTCGAAAATGATTTTAAGTTTATTTTACAGTGTTTATGTTCTTTTTTAAAGTAATTATTNTACCAACTAATTAAACCTAATCTACCACAGTAACATTTTTAAATTTATTCTACCACCCACATTAATGCTACCACACAGATAAAACAATAGCATAAATTAACTTGCTTTTACAGCAATTACATATATTATAAAGTAGTTTAATTGTTACTGTAGTAGAGTAAATTAATATATAACAATTTACGTTACTACAGTAATAATAGAAAATTATAAAATATATCCTAAAGCATAGCTATTACATGAAAGTATTAGCTGATACTCTGTCAATACTTAACAGTAAAAGAAATATATGTTGCTATAGTAACATTTGATTGTGATTTTTATATAGCATCACGTCGGAATTACAGTCTAAATAAAAGACAAATTACTTTTAACCCCTTCAGGCTAAACTGCGAGAAAATCTTTACAACTTTTCATATATTTAATGACACTTCATACATCAATATTCGTTCTGTTACTATAGTAACATAGAAAGTTTTTTTTAAAGGATACTACTATTAAAAAAAACACGTTCGACATCAATTTAAAGTGTCAAATTATGACGTTTTCTACGTCATAAACATGGAAAACACTATACCGAAATGCTATTATAGTAACAAAGGAACACTTTAAAGGGAGGAAGATAGGTATAAGTAAATGTGGCTTATGTATGGGGGGGTCGAATATATTCTTTTCTTCGAGTTATTTTAGCTTTTTTTTTTATAACAATATGCGGGGTTGAAAATGAGAAAAATCTGAACTTTACACCAGATGTTATAGTAGTGTGGTGAATTTACCCTCCGTTGAAAACATTAGAATCGAAACAGCTGCAGCAGTGAGTGATGTCTTTCTACAGGATTTTCAGAATATATATATATAGAGAGAGAGGGGGGGTAGAAACTCTTCTGAGTCATTACCGGACGGGATATTGTCGTTTATGACGTCCTTACAAATACCATTTTTCGGTTCTTACGTGTATAACTCAACTTTCTATATACTAATTTTGTGGTTGTTAAGCGTAAATACTGCAGCAATTAAGTTAAAGTAAATGTCTGTTTTTGCTCCAGTGACTAATTTTTAGTGCTGTGTGAAAAGAAACTGTATTAGATTACACTTAAATATTTTAGTACTTCTATGACACTGTAGCCACCGTTTAATATTTGCTCATGCCACCGTTTAATAGGTCTAGTAGAGGTTACATTTATCGTAATTATTTTTATACTTCTGTGATTATTATATTAACTTAAGCAGAATAATTGTAGAATAATTAAAATGCTATACAATACTATAGCAGGACAATGCTGTCGTGCTGTAGTATTGCGTAGCATTATAACAGCTGCTGCAAAGATATATTGCAGCAGATAATATTAAGTACAAGTAACACGAGAGGAATGCGTGTAATCTATTACAGCGATATTATAGAAGATACTATGAAATGGACGTTTTTATTACTTGTTAATTAATTCCCTTGGAGGATAAAAAAAATTTAAGGATTATAAATGATTGTAACAGTTACTTTTATCAAAAGAAATCATTTGATATATCTTTGCTACATTCGATAGGCATTAAGATATTGGTATTCGATGAAGGCCAATATATCGATTTCCCTGTCGATAAAATGATATCTGTATCAAATAATTGAAAATTGTTAGCAATATCGCTATAATATTCTGCCTGTAATGTTATAAGATATTTAAAAATTTGAATAACAAGTTATTTGGATCGAGTGTAACAATGTATCGATTGTTATATGAATGTAGCAATTATTACATTGGTATATATAATACTTAGCTGTATTGTTGAATATAATAGATTAACAGATTAGTAAATTCGATACTGTTGATAAATATGTTACACTAAGTCAGTGGTTCCCAACCTTTTTTCATTAGCGTACCCCGTGACATGGTCATATCTCTAGATTGTACCCCGTGACATGTCATATCTCTAGATTGTACCCCTCATTTAAGAAATTTAGTGAGTAACCGTATTGTTAATTTTACATATTGTAACTTTAAATTAAAGAAAAAAAACCTAAAAGAAAAAATGTATAATAAAGTTGTGATTGTTGCAAGGAACATTTTTTATCTAATAATTTTTTAATACTATTAGTTTGTGATACATAATATATTATTTTTTCTGCCATAATAACTAACTTTTTTCTGTACCCCTAAACAACCTATCGCGTACCCCTAGGGGTACGCGTACCACAGGTTGGGAATCGCTG
>NW_019387506.1:0-2167 GCF_000671375.1 Centruroides sculpturatus | reverse complement strand
GTACCCCGTGACATGTCATATCTCTAGATTGTACCCCTCATTTAAGAAATTTAGTGAGTAACCGTATTGTTAATTTTACATATTGTAACTTTAAATTAAAGAAGAAAAAAAAATCTAAAAGAAAAAATGTATAATAAAGTTGTGATTGTTGCAAGGAACATTATTTATCTAATAATTTTTTAATACTATTAGTTTGTGATACATAATATATTATTTTTTCTGCCATAATAGCTAACTTTTTTCTGTACCCCTAAACAACCTATCGCGTACCCCTAGGGGTACGCGTACCACAGGTTGGGAATCGCTGCACTAAGTAATGACATGTATAATTCGTTCATTCGCATAATTTTGCAGTTATATATGATACTTATAGTACCGTTTATACATATGTTGTATTCAGTATGCATTGTAGTACTTATAACTGTATTGCAGTATATACAAGTATAACGCGTATAACAATTTATTATATGTAATATGTATAGTACTTAGTTATATGTATGACATGTATAATACTATAATATGTACTTTATACTGCGCTATTATATTATTAATAATACCTTGGTGTATATGGTACAGTACATTAGTATACTATAATGATATCTGTAATAAAGAGTAATAAAGAATTGGATTTTTTTTTGTACCTTTAAAAAACTGAGTACTACTACTATAGTAACAATTTCATTCCTTTATAATGTTCAAAAATTGTTACTGTAATGGACGATATAGTATAGTTCTGTACTATAGTACTTATATATATAATGTTTAATGTATTATCTGTATAGTATTTTAGTACTATGATATCTATACAGCCTTTAGTGTATACTATATTACAATTCAATACAACTGAAACAAATTAAAAATTTCAGATTTATAAATAGATTTTTTCGATTAAATTTATTATTATAATAGCATGTAATAAATCATTTTATGGTCAAGTAAGCAATTTACAAAATTTCATTTTCATGTAAATCATAGATTTAGCGGTATAACTTTATCGAGTTAATATATACTAAACATGCATACATAGCATCATTAATCATAACGTATTCAATAATTTAACATGCTACAGTTGTCATAGAACACTAAAATGATCATTACACTAACGCTTTTTTTGAGTAAAGAATCACATTCTATCTCTCACTCTCTCTTTCTCTCTGCAAAGTCAAACAGTAATAAGTTAAAGCACGGGATGGTGTTTTTACTTTCTTCTTCTTCTTCTTCTTCTTCTTCTATTGATTTACTAAATATTTGCGGTAAATTCCTTTTCTCCTAAATGCTGCTATAGTAATTAAAGAGTGACGTCACACAGAAAATGATTGTTATTCTTTCAAAAAACAAATGATTTTTCGACTATTACTTCTGTCACGATACCCAACGTGGAATTAGTTGAAATGACAACTTTATCACTGTAGCTAAAAACAAAGAATTTAGTACATTGTCACGATAGCAGTAGAAAAGGAAATTACTTCTACAGTAACATTGGAATGATAAATGTGATTTCATTAGTGGTAAGAGTATCTAAAAGAATTATTCAGAAATTTCGAGTGAAATAAAAGCAAATTTACTACATTCTTCTTTGTCACAAGAGAAGGTTTTAAGCATTCTTTGCCTGAATGCTTCTATTTGAACATACTGCTAACGCAATAATTTAAAGATACAGTGACACTAAGATCTTTTCTATTTTCTCTTCTAATTTATCTATTGTAGATTTAATTTGTTATTCCCCCCTTTTTCTTCTTCTTCTTCTTCCTTTTTTTAATGTATTATGCCATTACATCAATAATTTCTATTTTCAGAAAAAGAGGGTGAAGTATCTGATTTATAACTGTAGATGCAAGTTGAAAACTTGGAAATTAAATTTCGTGGAAGATTATTTAGTAAAGTTTAAAAGAATTTTTTTCCTATATTTTTTTATTTGGTGCTTTTGTGTGTATACAGGTTATTCTTTGATAGCACCGTTTAAAAGATAAGTGCTTCTTCATGTTTATCCATAAGATATTCTGATATGCTACTTCATGAATAATTTATTTTATTAAATTTTTGTTTGATTTCTTTTTTTTTAATGTTTTTCTTGAGAAAAGTCATGGATTAAAATACTACTACATGATTAAAATTGAGTTCTTTACAATGGAAAACAGTATTAAATACTACTGTATTCTCTTTAATA
>NW_019387505.1:0-10477 GCF_000671375.1 Centruroides sculpturatus | reverse complement strand
TTTTCATGCCATTTATTACTGAGTTGACATTTGTCTGCATCAGTATTGGTTATTGGATAATGAATTGTTATTTTCTGCATATTTTTGTTATGCAAAATGGTTTATCATTTAAAATTTTTCATTCGTGATGCACTCTGGTTGGCTGAATAGCTTATGTGTCGGTTATTAGCTTTTGTCGTCTCGTCCAATCACTTGCCCTGGGTTATTCAATAGAGCCACCAGCTAAGATATCTTTCCAAGTAATGTTGTACAGTTCAGAGTAGATATCATGTTTTTACCAGCTGGTGGTGCAGTATCCAAACCGCATAGACCTCGTCGGGTGGGACGATATGGTTCACGTGATAAGGAAAGTACAATTTCCTCTCGTAACTCCTGTGGAAGTAATATTTCTCAGTCTTCAGGTTTGATTTCCAGCAATGATTACTTGGATGAAAGCTACTACGAGCTGTATATTTTACATAACAGAAACAAGAAAAAAAAAGTCAAGTAGGTATTAACAATGTTCCTAAAATCATCAGTTTCCGTCATTGCGGGTGACTGTTAATTATTTTATTTTTTTACTGCTAATTATTATTATTTCATACCCCAAATTAGGAATTAAATTTTTAAATATATAAAATTATTGTCAAGATTGTTATTTTCAATATGTTTTACCAATAACATTAAATATTTAATACATATTCATTATAAAACTTTCCTTTTTTTGTTCATATTTTAATCAAATAAAATTTTTATTAAATAAACTTACCCTAAACAAATCTTTTTAATAATAGATGTGATATTTTTGTTAAATCAAACAATTAATAGAATATTCTAATATTAGCAAATTGAATAATTATAGCAACCAAGAATTTGTAGAGTGAATGACAACAGAAACAGTACTTAGTAATGTTGCAGTTTCTTTTTGATTGTGCAAATTTTTAGCATTTTCTTTCTATATTTTTGTATAGTGCAAGATAAATGTTTATATTATTTTTTCCCTCCTAAAATTGTAAAACCTGCATGAATATATTTAGTTGAAACAAACCAAATGTGCAGCAATCTGTAATTGGGTCTTAGAAAAATTTTCCCTTTGTTACAATTTCCAATTGATTATAGTGCATCGTAGTGATTATTGTCTTGTGATATTTATTTAATAGATATTAAAAATTCATAAATTGTTTTGTTAGTTTATTTTCCTCTTTGCTGTGTTGTAGGTGAATAGGGTTCATTTATTTAAATATATAGTAATAGATACATTGAATTGCATGTACCGGTACAATAATGTAAATGCTTATATTTATTATTAGNGCATGTGCCGGTACAATAATGTAAATGCTTATATTTATTATTAGATAAATAAATTGAAGATAGTTTAACCATATTAATTTTTAAGTTGTTTTTTTATTATTTAAAAATTAATAGAAATACATACTCTGTCTTATAAAAAAATAATATTATATAAAAATGGTATTATGTAATAATATTAATTATGTATTAAATTTTTTTATTGCTGTCACTATCAATAGTATTAACAGGTAGGCTATATATTTATATTATATTAAATTTCTGAAAATGTTTAATATTTATTAATATTTATATTTTGATATCTTATATAAGATTTTTTAATTGTATACAATATCTCTTTCTTGCTTTTATATAAAGATATAATTTAAAAAAATATTTTCTATTTGTCTTATTTATAATGCAGTAGTCTATATATGTAAAAATATATAATATTCAACATAGCTTGCAGGCCTATGTGCAGGCATTATAAGAGAAATTAGATTTTAAAAAATAGAAGTTCTACATTAAATATTTTTAATATTTTATTGTAAATATATTTGATTAGTATTTTCATATTTGCAATGAAATATGAAAACACTAATAAAAAATTTCTATTCTCCAACTATCATTTTTTGAAACATATATGTATAATGAATATGAAGTTAAATACCAAGAATAAATAATTTTAATTATATCACAGGTAAAGGAATACTCAAATGATGATTATTTATTATATATTTCAATTATTATTAACATTTTATGTAATTAAAATCAGTGGCAGAACAACTTTACTTCATATGATGACATTATTTATTTGTATTTTTATTTTTAATTTTATTATTTTTACTTATATACTCAGTTTTTCATTAATAAGTTACTGTATATACTTTTTCAAATATATATTTATGTATACATAATTACAATAACTTTACTTCAGGCTATGAGATTTAAATGTAGCCTCTTTTTCTTTCCTACCCCATCTCCTGTCACAAAGGATAGTTTATCCCAAAAAAAGCCTTTAACCCTTGATTGAAAGAAGAATCAGAACAATTGTTTTGATTGTAGGTTGTAGGCTTATTGCTAGATATACTTGAACCCTTGTTTCCAGGCCATGATACAGCTGAATCACTTAATGCCATTGTAGTTCTGCCACTGATTAAAAATTATTTATAATAGTAAACCAGTGTTTGTATCAGAAAAAAATTTTAGGTAGTTAACCTGCTTTGTTAGCTGGTTGCTATTGTAAAACTTCCTTATGCACATGACAACAAAACAACATTCATATTATAACACTCATTTGTATACTAATCCATATTCTGGTTATCCTTAAAAAATAACAATCATAAATAAATAAAAATATTTTTAACTAGTTGGGAGAAATATATAACTGGCCAGTTGACCTGATAAAAACCCATTTTGATGGGAAAACTATAAATCTTTTAAAGTTAGAAAATGACAGAAAATTTAAATCTAAAAGAGAGTCTTTTAAAAGAATAGCAAAATAGATTTTCATGTATTAGTATAAAAACTAATATTATTCATGAAAATAAACTTTTTATTGCAATTCAATATTATTGAATTTTATATAATGTTTGATTTCTTACCATAATACTCTAGCATAATTAAATTTTATTTTATTTTCATAAAAACATAATTTTAAAAAAAGATATGGAATAGAAATAGACATAAAAATTTACAACAAATGAATAAAAATACATTATAATTTTAATTAATACTCAAAAGTTTAAAGATATATTTTGATATTAATTATTTTAATTGATTTAAAAATCATTATTAAAAATATAACCATAGTCTGTTCTAAATTTTACATTTGTATTTATCTTAAAATTTTTTTGTAAGAAAAACTATAATTTGTTTTTCTCTCTTGCACACTTTTATCTTTAAAAATATTCTAAACTGACTTCTTAAAATTAAGTTCAAAAGTGCCAGGAATGGGTTAAAAAATCAAAACATGTTGGGTTATAAAGAAGTTTGTAATATTTTTCAAAATAAATTACTCCAAACTTCAATACACTTTATCCAATGATTTCTCTAATTCCTGAAACATTTAGAAAAATCAGCTTGTTTCAGGGATTACAAAGTTGATTCAATTCATTATGTTTTGTTACATGCTCTTCCATGAGTTTTATTTATATTCCATTTTCCTTTTAAAGTGGGAACTGCTAGTCTTCCATAATTATTCTATTACCATAATCTATCTTTTAATGACTTTTTGTTGAAAAAACTTAAAAAGGAAAACTGTTTGAGTTAATAGAACTTGTACAAGATGAAATCTCTATTTTGTATTTTGTGGAAAATCAATTTTATATATACTTTGGTTTTTTTTATGAGTAATTACCACAGAAATTTTTATTGCTTTATCTACTCATAGTCTTAACTTAAATTTAAAATGTCATGGAATTTATGAAATGAATAGAGGAGAAATATAGTATAAATTAAATGTATTTAAATAAATCAAATACTTTCAGTTTGTTTAGATCATGAATTATATTATAACTCTAATATGAATATATTATAACTCTAACACATTCCTTTTAAAATTGAATTTTATAACTATGGCATATTTATATGTATTGATTTTGTACATTTTAATAAAGTAATTTGAATGCCATATAAATTAATGAAAAAAATTACTTTTTGCATTTTTTTTCCAATTAAGTTATATATCTAAATATGATATAGTAGAAACTTATTTTATTTATTTTGAAATTTGCCTATACTGATAATAACTGAACGGTAACATTAAAATTTTTGTTGTGCAGTGATAAGGAAATTGCAGAGAATAGATCCAAAATATAAGGAATGGTGTTTCTATATTTCAAATTGCAGGTATACCTTGCCTTACGTCGGTAATTGGTTCCAGGAGAGGTGACGTAAATCGAATTTACTTGTCTCCGAATCTACTTGTCATTAGACTAAACCATAAATTACCATTTCCGGTTCTGTATTTTATTTATTAATGCATTTTTAATAATATATGGTTAATAAAAATCTATTTTAAGCTTACAAACAAATAAATTTTAGTTTTTAATATAGTACAGAAAAAGTGATCTAAATTTACGAATTTACTGTACTGTAAATACAGTACATACTTGTAAATGTATATATTTTAATATGATTTTATGTGCTTTAAATGCTTTTCTACTGATATTACGACTTCAATATTTGTGGCGGACAGATGTAAAGTCAAATAAAATGACTTAAACTTGATTTTTATTTTTCCATATACTTTTTTGACAAATGATGTATAATTGGGAACAACGTAACTTGAAACGACATAAGTCGAGGTATACCTGTACTATTCTGTTGCATTGCACTTATTCAAATATTGATATGTAATTTCATAATGTTTGAAATCACTTTGTTTTTTACTGTAATTGAAAATAAAAAAAATAATTGAATTTTTATGGGAAACTTTCAAAATACAGTATTTTAAAATATTTTGTACATCAAAAGTAAAACAGTTGTGGTGTGTAGAGGACAAACAATAAATTACAAAGTTGTACCGATTAAAAAAAAAGGATTTATTTTTACTTTTCTTTCACGTGGCCCTACGTACACGCGGTTCTTTAGGATCCCAAACTATGTAGTTCATATATATCCAATACAGCCCGATATATCCTTTATATTAACAAAGGCGGGTGACACGTGTTTGCGACAAACAAAAGGCTTTGAGATATATCTCTGTAATACTGTATTATGATTAACTTAAACAATCTTAACCTAACTTATATACTAAAGAAGAAGTGTGAAAGAGAAGAAATATGAAGGGATAAGAAAAGTATAAGAGAAAGGTTGGTGTGGTACCTGGGTATTTCGAAAGTCTCCGATCTCCTTGACGTTGGAACTTGCGCTCAATTTGCCTTCCTCTCAGTTCCTTTTGTACCAGTTCTTAAAAACTCAAGGTGTTCTCAAAGCCCTCAATCTTAGCATCAGTCCAGTTTGTTCGTTCTCAGCCAACCTCAAGTCTGCTTTTTGTCCCACTCTGCGACAACTTCAACCTGTCCTTTTCTTCATACCTGATTATGCACTTGCAACATCAGGTCATGTAACCTTGTTACATTAATAAATCTAAATGAATGAATGAATGAATGTCCTTTTCTTCGTCTGCTCTCCTCAGACGCTGCCCAGAAAATGCCCCTTTCTCTTTCCCTGACGCCCTCCTGGCTTTTTTGTTTTCCTTTGTTTCCTCTTTTTGTTCTTGGACAAAGGTTGCCCCCACCCGTAGAGAAAGAATAAATGAGAAAGTTCTAGAAACAGAGACGTGAAAGACAAAGGATTTAGATTAATATAAAACTTATATTTAACCCCTATGTACATAGGCATGGCGTACCGCCACACAGTATTGAACTTGTTATAAAAGGTGAGTTGCTAGTTATGTATGTTATTTTTATATGTTTTGGTTTGTACAATTTAGATATAACCATTATATATATATCCTTTGTCCTAAATTAAATATATATATACACACCATGCTGGGGTAAAGTGATGGCTGGCTGAGTGCCTTGGTGATTATAGGCCATGGACACTGAAGTTGTCCCTAGTTGGCACTGTTTTTTTTATTATATTGTTAGACTGTAAACTGTGTATGCTATTATTGGTTTATTCTCCTGACACAGTTAAATGTTTCAGTTTCAGTGTTGTTTTGTTGCCATTTTTTGTTCTATCATCACACTGTCAGAAATTTACAAATAACACAATCTTTCATCTGTATGTCATCCATGTTAGCTAATTTTTATGGCATCAAAGGTGTTTTTTCTGTATACATATGATATTGAGGATATTATATATGATGATATGTCATCTTTCAAAGGAAATATCATAGAAAAAAGAGAAGAAGAAACAGATACTGAACAGGAGCAAGAAGATAAGGAGCAACTGGAGGAGGAAAAAGAAATAACTTACACTTCAAAACAAAGTGAGAAGTCTTTTTATGGTGGTCACCATTTGACCACTGGCATTGCAAGGACAAGAAAAGAAAATATTACTCATCTCTACCTGGTCCTGTTGGTGAAGTCAGAAACATGAAATCTATAATGCAATGTTGAAATTTATTCATAAAGAAGAAATTTTATGAAGTGCAGTGCAATATACAAACAAGCAAATTAAAAAAGTCCAACAAATTACATTAGAGAAAGGGATGCCAATTTAACAGATTTGATTGAAATAAAATCATTAATAGAAATTCTGTATTTAGCTGGTTTTAAAAAATCTTAACAGATGCCATATACATAATCTGTAGGCAATATACAGCTTGAGTTTAGTAGTAGTGAGAACTGTTAATGACCAAGAAAATAATTAAACTTTTAATAAATAACCTTAAGTTGATAATAATGAAACAAGAAGGGATAGAGTTCAAACGGATAAGCTGACCACAGTAAGAAATAATACAGATCCATTTGTAAAAAATTGTCAAAATATTATTGTATATTGAAACTGTACAATAGACAAAAGGTTGGAAGCATTTAGAGGGAGAGGCAGCTTTTGTCAGTACATACTCAGTAAGCCAAATGAACATGTTATCAAAGTTTTTCTTTGTTGGCTCCTATTTATACTCTACACACAACTGAAAGTTATTATAGAAGACAACCCAATGGACCATATTCTGTTTCAGATTTGCTGGAAGAAGTGAAATGTTTAACAAGCAATTACTGTATTTATTATGACAATGTCACAATGCTGAGTAACAATTTTTAATTATTTTTTAAATTTATTTAATTTAAAATATATGCTCTCCATCCCAAATTAGGAGTGGCTTGTCCCTGTACATCATAGTTTTTCTTTAACGATAGAGTCATGCCAGTGATCTATCTAACACCTTTCAAAGGAAAATTTTTGAAATGAAATAACGTGACTTCTGGCTTGCATCAGAAGTTCATATATAGTTAATCAGGAACTCCTGTCCTAAAGGTTTTCATATCTGGTCATGGATTTCATCTAACTAACTCTGTTCTTGAGATTAAGGAAAGACAGGCAGATAGACAGATGGCAGTGGGAATTTATCAGTCTACAAATTTTTCAAATTGCAGCCCACTAAAGTGTATATATAGTTCAATCATGCAAAAATGTAACAATAGATATTGGTTTATAAGTTATAAATTAGCTATGGATCTATTTAAAATTGATAAACTGGCAATTGTAGAAACAATTCAATTTGAAAAAATGAGTGCTACTGACAAAATTACTTAATTACTCAATTATACAATTATATCTTATATAATATATATAGCCATTTTTACTTTTCCAATGTTATATATGACAGAGAGAAAGTATGGCAATTGGTCAAAAATGGCTCCCAAAATTTTAGCATTTTTGGATGCAGGACCTTCAAACACTGAGAAATGCAAAAAAGAATTTGGGGTTTTTCTATATGTATTGATATGAGTGTGTGTGTGTGTTTGTATGGGGGAACACAATTTTGTTCACCCATTTTGAAGCTTAATAACTCCTGTGCTTTTTGTTGAAAATTTCTGAAATTTCGTAGGGAGGTTTGTGTATTAGGGGAATTGATGCTATTAAATTTTGGTGCTTAAAGGTCAAGGGGGTGGGGAGACAGGGGGGTCAAGTGACATATCTCAAATGGAGTCAGACTTACTGAAGATTTTACTCATTATTGGCATTTACAATTTTTTTTTATAAGACTCATCTCTAGCCTTAAAATTAAGCATTTTGCCATTTTATACTAATTAATAATATAAAAAGTTTTTAAAATAAAATCTCATAACAGATAACGCCACACACAACTTTAAACTTTAACCGGGAAAGTTATGCAACTCACTGTTGAATTTTTTTTTCTTTATAATTCAACTGATGTCGACTTAAAGGAGATAGAAAATCATTTAGAGTTAAAATTAAAACGAATAATATAAACATAAATTGTACAAATAAAATTAGATGTAAATGTAAATTTATTTACAACACTTGCTGAAATTAATTAATAAATGTTAATTATCAATATATTATAGATATTTTAGCTGTGTCATAAATCTTAAAAGTTTAAATATCTTTAATTAATTAATTGTCCTATATTTTAATAGAATAATATTGTTTAATTATCCGGAAATTAGAGGAAAAATTTTTTACTTTAAAATTCAAAGTAATGCAACGTATAATATTAATACATAATAAACTCGTTAGAAAAAAAAAATTAATTTTTAAAAATATTTAACGATCGTCTGCCACAAATTCATTCACGTGCACCTGTATCGAATAACACGTGACGTTCGATTGATCAATTGTCATTAAAAATAATATTATTTGTAGTAAAAAAAAAGTATGGATTTTAAACAATTGATTGAATTATATGAAAATTTAAAATTTAAATTAATGTTTAATTTTATAAGAGTATATAATTTCATTTTATGTTATAGAAATAAGATCAAATATTTATCAAAGAAGCTTTACGAATGTGCTTTACTAAAAGTGAAGATTAAGTGAGTGGACGATTTGAATCATAACTTGGCTATTTAATTAATTGCGAATTTAATTATACAGTAAAACCTGTGTAAAGTGAAATCGCGAGGTACCGGTTTGGCAAGTTTCCGTTTTAGACAGGTTTTACTGTAATTATTACGCATTTCATTCTGTTAATGATAATTGTTATATAAGAACTACTTATGCTATATATTTCTTATCAGAACTTTATCAGGTTGCTCATTTTAATTGGTGGTTTATTTCTAATTTTTTCATCAGACCATGTACAGTACATATTATCAATACGAGTGTATGTATTTTTCCTATCAAAAAATCGTAGAATTCAACTGTTTTATATGAATTCGTATTAAAACTCTATTTTCCATTTTAAATTGTAGATTCTATATAATTTTTATCTTATATACTCGAAATAATTTATCCATTCGATTATAATGGTACAGCAAAATTGCATTTTTGTTCTTCAAGGATGAAAAAAGAAAACGAAGCAAANTTAAAAAAATCAATAATTTGCTATATCCTAAGTTTGAATTTCTGTTTTGTTTTACGAATATATGACAGCATATAGCTAGGATAACTTAATCAGTGTGTTGTTATGGTCCGTTGTGTGGCTTCATCTAGCGTGAGAAAATATTTTCGCTTGGACACAACACCTCAATAGGATTTCCCCCATTTGACTAGGCTGTTCTTATTGTAGGCTGTGAGTGTACAAACCACTGAACACTGCTAGTTGGTTGTGCATTTATGTCTTGTCAATGGACTGGCTGGACGGGCCAATGACATAGTGCCTTCCGTATGAAGCAGGCTGCATCGTTGGCTTGCTTATTTAGCTGTATTATATGGTGGTACACCAGTATATTTGTTATTTTTTTTCACCTATGTTTTATATATGTTTTTCTATTTTTCCTTTATTCCTTCTTTGTTCTTTATTCTTTTGTATATATTTCCTGGAACTTTCTTCCAAGTGTGGGTGGTGGGTAACCTGGTTAGAGGACAAAAGAAAGAAATAGCCCAGAGGGCAAAAGGGAGAGACAAGTAGGGTCACTTTGGACTGGAACTTGGAAGAGAGAAGACATGTCGGAGAGGTCTCCAGGTCATTTTAGCATCGGCTGGAGAAAGTGACAAAAAGTTTTTTTAAAAAAAAAAGGGGGGAACCGAAACCCGAGAGGAAAGAAGTATCTTGCATTAAGAACATTCCAAGGGGTATAGTGGAGTATTGATCAACTTTCACCTACAATCGTTCCTCACCATCCAGAACTATACCATCCGATCACCACCACTTTGATCGTCAACTATTGGGTACCCATTCTTGCTTGGTCCTATATTTCTATCTATCCTTTTCTCTCTTTCCTTTATTAGAATAATTAGTATTTAAGTTATTGATAAGTATTTCTTTGTAACGTGATATATTTTTTGTTCTGCCTGTGTATTCGAAAAAGTTTTTTTTTGACGAAAAAGAACTAGGAGTGTTGGAATCCGGAAGATCCTGTCAAGTGTTAATTTTCGAGTAAAATAAAAGAACGTTTTGTAATTCTAATTTATGCATCTCTTTGTTAGATAATTCTCATCACGTGCATATGACCACAATTAAAGCCATTTACCAGGGAATGTGTTCTATGTGTTTCAAATAATTATAAAATAGTCTAACTTCAAAACCATAGAACTACATAAATGAAGATAAAAAATGTAAGCAAAATACAATCCCCTTTTTCTTTTTGTGAATAAATTATTACTATAGATAAATATCAGATAACAATTT
>NW_019387504.1:8174-13291 GCF_000671375.1 Centruroides sculpturatus | reverse complement strand
GAAAAACTGAACTCTGAACTAGATCAAACTTCTAACTTAGAAGGTAATTTTCATTTTTTAAATAAAACATAATACAAAATATTATTGTAAATTTTTACAATAAGATTTTAAAAAGCAAAGATGGTCAATACTCTGATCACTCAATCTGGTTCTTGTTGTTGTAATGAAAAGTCCTGCTACCGAGAATGCCCTTTTCAATTCAGTTAATGTGGGTGGAATCGTATTTAATGCATTTAAGAGAAGACTGATGTTATGTGTTTTTTAAATGTAGTGCCAAAAATTTCTAGTTTGTTTTCAAGATGTGTTGCAGTACTACTTTTGCTGTCTAGTATTCTTGATTTGTCTACTTTGGTTATTTTAATAATGGCATGAAGCTTATAGTTGATAATTCAATAGTTCATTTGGCTTTAATTAATAATAATCAAGTTTATGAAGAACAACTTCATACTTGCAGATGGGCTCAAGTAGGGCAAGGATATAAACCCTTGCCCAACTTGCACAACCTGGCATAATGCAGTTATTGAAGCTACTGGGCATGATTAAAAATTAAGACAGCATCGGCACAATTATTCAAGACATTACAGGTTCTGACAAGTAAAGAATTTTCAGTGTCTTGCTACAAATAGGCTACATATTGATTATTTACAATTTGTGACATGTCATAACAAACAAAAATTTAAAAAACTAATAAGAGAAATTTGCGTGATTTCCTGGGATATTCCCTGGGTTAAAAAACAGCTGGGATTACCAGGATCCCTTAGAGAAACCCTAGTGATTATCATTTTGAAAATTATTATAATAAAATATTATGACAGTGTTATGTGAGATAGCTTCTATATAATAGTTAATATTTTATTACTGTGTACTATGTCACAGTAATTTTTAACCTCTGCTTAATTAAAAAATGAATAATAATGAATTTTGTTTTTATTTTAGGAACATGACTTATCATTAAATTGTTTGGAACAAAATAATTATAATAAAAATAAGTGTCAATTGCATTTTGAAAATTATATTAATTGCAAAAAATTCTGGGTAAGTTGATATTAATAGATTTAAACATTTAAAATTTTCTAGAAAAATTGTTTAGATCAATCCAAGTACTTAAAGAATAATTTTTAAATTTAATGTTATTATATATGCTTTTATTAATTAAAAAAAATTACCAAATACAGTAATAATTTTTATAATGTATATGAAAATTAATTGATTTAGTATATAATTATTAAGTTAATTTATAGTTCTGCAGAGAAAACATATTTTCAAAGCATGATTTGAACTCACAATCTCCATATACTAGCCAATTTTTTGTAAAAGTTTCTATGTTATTAATTTTATCTTTTAATAAATCTTAATAAACCTTTCTAATTATCAAAGTTGTTCACAGATAGTAACTCTGCAATTTGTCTATTAATTAATGTAGCATAAAAATAGCCAGGCAAAACTCAAGTTTGATTATCATGTGTTTAATTCATAAAGTAATCTTATACAGCAGCAAAAAATGGTTTATTAAAGTGGAAAAAACTAGTGTTTTCAGTCATATTTAATGACCTCCATCAGGTTGATGTTCTAAAAGCTTCTGCTACTGCTACTTTTCTCTAGCATGTTAGCCTCTCTCCTACCCTTCATAGACAGGTTCTGGAACTAGTGAACCTGGTGGCATTCTTCCAGTTTGATAGAAGCATGTACTTGCATGTGAGAGGAGTGTCCATGAGCAAGCTCCTATCCAGAACACTTTGTGAGATGGTTTTAAGAACTTTGGAGCATCCTGCCAAAATACAGCATACACCTCTGGATTTACTCCAGATACACAGATGATATACTTATTGTATGGAACAAAAAACCTTATATATTGGAATTCTTGGTTGATGTCAATATCAACCCTTATGGACTAAAACTTACAAGTTAGAGTGGTTGTGAGGCCCACTCTTTGGATATTCTTATCATATTTATGAATGGTGGAATCAAAAATAAAGTTTTTTTGGAATATCACAGCCTATAGATCAAATTTTGAAATTTGATCTACAGGCTGTGATATTCAAAGTTTGACATGTAATTTCTACGGGTCAATTGCTGGTTGTAAGGTGGTTGTGCACTACATGTCAATTGAGTTTCCGATTACTATCAATTTACATTGATATATATGACAAGTGTAAAGGTATCAAATAAAAACCTGTCTTTGAATTCCGATCATCCTATCCTTCGTTTTATCATTCAAGGACAAGTGTTTATTCAATACCTTTACGTGACCAGCGGTTTGATTCCGATCTATGACAAGTTTTTAAATTTTGGATTTAGATTAGTTTTAAAGGTTTTTTTAACACAGTTTTGTTTTTTCTAGAATATATTATTTTTTATATTTAAACATGTTTAGCATTCAAATATTTTGTTCTGTTTTTATTAGTATTTGTAAATGTTCAATTTTTGAAACATGACCTGGTGAAGGTCATTAAATATGGCAAAAAATATTAGTTTTTTCCAGTTTAATAAACTTTTTTGTTGATGTACAGTACAAGGTTGTGTGTGACTGAATCATTTGGTTTATAGCCTTATTTTAATATTTTGAAAAAAGCAATTTGTTGAAATTGATTGAGAAAAATAATTATAAAATACATTTAGATTTTTTTCTATATTAATTTTTATTTGAAAAGAACTCTTATACAAACATATAAATTATAAAAAAAAAAGTTCAATCTTTAATGTCTGTTTAAAAATTTCTTATGTAAAATCAGATTATTTTGTTCATTATACTTATTAATTAATTAAATTTAAATGGAAATGTAAGATTTATTAGATCATAATTAATCTACTAGGTCTAAATTATCATTTAAAATTAATTTTAAATATACTATTCAAACTTAATAGAAACAGTCTTTGGATTATGTAGGAATGATTTCTGCAAGAAAAAAAATAGTTTCAAAATCACCATTGAAGAATTTAGTGCTGCAAAGCATTGTAAATGGAGAGAAAGCATAATCTATACTTCTATACTAATATTATAAAGAGGTAATGTTCGTAAGTAAGTAAGTTTGGATGTAGCGGGTAATCTCCGAAACTACTCATCCGATTTCAAAAATTCTTTCACCAATATTTAGAATGGAACTTCAGGGTGGACATAGGCTGTATATTATCCATTAAACATTCATATAAATTAAAAGATATCATCTAGGGTTAAGGCTTTTATGTCCAACAGATGGTGCTATGAGTATGACGACCTAAGTTTGCTTTTCTGTGAGGATGAACTAAAGCAGATCATCTATCTATCTATATAAATAAAAATGTAATCTTCGTTTGTTCCTACCGATTCCTTTGAAATTTTGACACAACGCTGCATTCGTATAAAAACGTGCACGTGTTATATAATATACATGTCGAAATTTCCCCCACTGGGGGGAGAGGACAGGATTAAGGCTTACCATGAAGAACTTGGCTTCTATTATACTATTTTAGATGCAGTTTTTTGCATTTTTGATTGTGTTTTAATAGGGTACGTCTAAAAAGGGAATTCTTCAAAAAAATCCCCCACAATGGGGAAGTGTTATACATTTATAATATTAATAGATACATTTTGAGCCACAACAACACGTGGCGGGGTCTGCTAGTAACTGCATATTTTACAACTTTTATTACTGATTGATGAGTTAAAGAAAGACACAAAACATTTCATGCCATATTTTCAGGAAGTGAAAACATGATCCTTCTCACCATGTTTGAAGATGCTTTGTTTGTGAAGCTGTATTAGAAAAACTTGCATCATGTCAGTATCAACAATATTGCTCTTGGTGTGTTTTGAGAATTTCAGAGATACATAAGCATAACATAAGATGTATAAGCAGTTATGAAGAAGTCTAGCAAAACCATATGCTTTCAGAATAATGATGAGTGATTTAAAAACTGGACATTTAGGACTATAATCAGGAAGATGATTCAAACTGATTTATTCACAACAGATTGAAAATGTTGCCCCTGTTACTACTGAATATTGATCAATGAATAATGCAGTGCACATGTAATGTTAAGACATTCTGTATAACTTTGTAGAAAATTCCGCATAAATTGTTCATTTTTATCTCATATTTATGATCAATATCCAACAGTTATTTTCTGGTTATGCAGGAAATTTGATATTTATTCGAACATTCTTGTTTGAAAGGATTTGGATTATGTGTGGCTATGGAAGATCATTTGGGTACATAAAACTCATTTTCACTTAAATTAGAGATATGGACAGCTACAACTGTCTTATTTGGATTGAAATTGCCAAATGATTAAAAAATTCTTTCACATTCATCACAAGTTACTGTACCAGGCAGGGCAATCGGGTTGTTATATTTTACGAACTGTTCTTCCAACAAATTTATAATAGAATCACTAAGGATTTAAACTTGCGCTTAACATATAAGACAAAACAGAACATTTTCTGGCTTTTAACTAATGCAAAAGACAAGTCCGATGACAAGAAAGCACCAGGAGTGTACCACATTCCATTGCAAGATGAACATTTTAACAGACGTATAACATACATCGGATCCATGTACAGATCACTTGAGGCTAGAATACAGGACCACAAATATGATGTATCCAAGGGTAAGTATAATACTGCACTAGCCCAGTATGCTACAAAACCTGGGGTTTCTCCATGTTGGGATGAAGCTACTCTTTTACAGAGGGCTTTTGACCAACTCGACTTACGTTCGTTGGGGGCTCTTGAAATTTATATAGTGAGCATAAAGGGAGGTTGCATTAACTCCAACTATATTCTGGTTCTACAATCGTGGAAGTATTATTTACAATGCCACAAAGCATAACGATAATTTTTATGTGTAATTATTTTTTTATCTTTATGCAATGTAAAAGAAACAATTTCCTTATCAAACATCATTTATATGTTAAAACATTGGACTAACTTTTATAATGCCGCATAATATAATAATGAATTTATTTATACCTTTATTTAAAAAAATAATTAATTTATATGATGTACAGTAGACCCCCCTATAACGCTTAGATACGTTCCACGCTAATCGAAATTTACGTTGTAGGAATGATTAAATACATGAGCCAATCGCAGCCCGATAGGTGTGAACTTTACGGACTAAGGCTGTTTGAAAGGTTTT
>NW_019387504.1:0-5591 GCF_000671375.1 Centruroides sculpturatus | reverse complement strand
GAACTGCAAGAAAATTTTGATTTACATTGGAGTTCCATTTAGCTGCACTGCTTTTTCAAGAAGTGCTATAACTCTGATACAGAAAACTGTAGTATTCATTTCACCTGAAGATGGTAACTGTACATTACTGAAAGTGCTCGTGAACATTTTATATTTATATTTTAATAATTCACTGTGGTAACACCACAACATGTAAGTGATTTTACAATAGTCACAAAATACAGCTCTCTACACACTTAGAGCTCTCAATGTCACAAATGTGAGCTCAGGCTTTAAATGCACTGCACTACAGTTTGTCACAAAGTTAAACATAAAAAGAATATCACACGAACACACCAATATATATATAAATATATATATTTGGCTGGGAATGTCATTCACAAGTCAGTCAGCTGTTCTGTCAGATGCGATTAACAGACATATAATTAATGTCCCCGATGGAAACGGATTTCGATTTTATCCGCTGTGCACTCACGACCCACAGTCATTAAAAAAAAAAAGGAAAACATCAAGTAAAACTCACCAATTGACCCTTCTCAACACAAGGGAAAAAAGCCTCGTTTAAATCCTGGTGCACCCTTAAGTACCCTTCCGTTGTCACTGTTACTAGCTAAAACACTCACACCAACAAAAACAAAAAAATACATAGCCAATTATTGCAGTGGCACAGGGGGAGATTTTAAGGGAATTGTTTTTTTTTTTCGCTTCTACCATACAATTCCACAATTGATTTGGAAGTGTACTGCTGCCATCAACTGGACAAATTGAGCGATACCATCAAACAGAAAAGGCCAGAATTGATAAACAGAAAAGGTGTAGTGTTTCACCATGATAATGCCAGACCTCATACAAGCTTAGTAACTCATCAGAAACTGTTATAGCTTGGATGGGATGTGCTAAAAATTTAATTTTATTTAACATTATTTAATAAATTAATTCAAAATGTTATAATTTAGAGATTTTGATTGCCTATTAAACCCTAACTCCCTAAATTTTATGACCTTGACCCCAAAAAATATTAATATGAATTATTGAAAAAAGAAACTAAAGCAAACTAACTACTGTTCTCTTAGTGACTCATATTAATGCAAGTTGACTGTAATAAAAATTATAGATTTATTATCACTATAACAAGATAATTTACCTTCATTGATAAATAAGTATCATTTCAAATGTCAAAATCATATATAATTAGGAAACCTTTCAATCATTTTATGCATTTTATCTGCTTAAATTTATCATGTAATTGCAGAACTCTGCTTTTTATAAGAATTCATTATAAAATATTACTAAATAATAAAACGATTAGCTGTAATAATAATAATAATAATAATAATGGCTACCCATATGAATGTGCATGCGTGACATGACAAATATTTCTCAAGTGTCAGATTTGAACAATTCTTCAAATTTTTGTAATCCAAATGTTTTATGTTCCGTCAGAAATTCTGTTTAACACCTAAAGCACTCAGGGGAGTTCGAAAATGTTAGTGGTAAACTTTCTCTTTTGTTTTTTTCGTCGCACAATGGTCATCGAGTCATAGAGTATGTTTTTTAAATAATAAAAAGTAAATATCTGTAAATAACAATAATTTAATGGGTGAATAATAAATATTTGAATGAATAGGAAGAATATAAGAAAATTTCGTCACTGTTTCCTAATAAGAAAAGAATATTTGTCACTATTTCTTAATTATTATAAAAGTAGCTTTTGTAAATAGTATTGTCATGAACATGAAGAAAAACAATGCTAAGATCAGCAAAATAAAATATTGCATTATAAATGTACTTACACAGTATATATAATACAAATTTATTTTACATTACTTTTTAAATATTGAGATGTATTAAAATTTTTTCATTTTGTAATGAGATACTTTAGGTCTCTTACTGTATAATATAAATAATAATATATGCAGTTTTTTTTTTTGAGGAATTTGGCAATACTTAAATCATGAGATATAGTAGAACCCCAATTATCTGAGCCCTGATTAACAGATGTTCCATATTATCTGAGACAAATCTGTAAGTAAACATTACTTTTCTTATAATTTATAAAAACTTTATAGTGAATATACAGAGCACATAAATATTGCAGTACTTTTAACCCTGACTGTGTCGAGCAAGTGATTTAATTGATAAACTCTTTCCCCCATGTGGGCATTAAGAGAATCTTTTTTTCTATGCTCATTGAGAGTTTAACCAAACCTACAATGAGGGTGGCCAGGTGATGAGGGATGGAGCCTGACATATCCAACATAGATCACCCATGAAAAATGATGCTGAGGTGATTGTGCAGGGTTTGAGTAGACCATGTCCCATTACTTTTTCCCGCTAAAAATCACAGAGCTTAAAATGGAAATCAAGAAATACAACTGTATATATATGAAGCATAAACAAGTTATAGATTTATTTAGATTTTCTATGTGGAAAGAAAGTAGTGGTTTCAGAGCTTATTAAATTATATTTATTAAATCTATCTATTTATTATCACTTTTAAGCAGCACTAGCTTCTCACTTAATGTTTCTTCCATAGTTCTTGCTCTGGAACATTGCAGCAAAGTAAATAAGAATATGTATTACAAAATGATTTGTTTCTGTTACCTTTTATCATTTAACTTCAATGTTATACAAACTATTCATATTAAAATGTAACTACAATAATACACATTTTTATTCTTAGTGTGTAATAAATCATAAAAAAATGTTTTTCTTACATAGGATTAAATTCAATAAAAAGAGGTTTAAAAGTAATACCATATAAATCTTTTATAGGCTTATTTGTAATTTTTAATCTGAAAGGGCTGTGATCATTCATTTTATTCATGGTTTCGTTTATCCAAAGTAACATTGGTCCAATTAAAACTTCTTCCAAAACTTCAGACTATGAGGCATTAAATATAATTAAAAATATTTTATTCTTGCGAGCGCTTTCGACGTAAATATGCACGTTGTCTTCAGGCAATTCAAAATCGAATAGAGAATTCGAACCATACATTTAAATTTAAACATTAACGATATTAATCGATTTTGAATTGCCTGAAGACGACGTGCATATTTACGTCAAAAGCGCTCGCAAGAATAAAATATTTTTAATTATATTTAACACCTCATAGTCTGAAGTTTTGGAAGAAGTTTTGATTGAAATAACTGTTGGCGTGACATCCAACCCCAGTACTTAACATTGGTCCATATTTCTTCAGTTAATCAGGGTTCTATTGTATATATAAATACTCAGTATTGACATTTTTCTATGTTATCCAACAAAATTTGTTGAGATGTTTTGAGGAAGGTAAGCACAAGATTTGCAATTTTATGTGATCTCTAATCTGCTCTAAAGAATTATTATTGATATGTCAAACCAATTTTTAAAAATTATCCACTGCTTATTAGAAGCATAAAAGCAGATTAATAAATTAATGTTCTTAATTACTGATTAATTATTGATCTAGAACAGGACTTGAACTTGCAACTCCTGCTTATCATGCAGATATATCATCAGTTAGAGGTCCAGATAGCATAAGTGGCATGCATCTTAAATAAATTTTATTTCTTGTTAAATAAATTTTCAAATTTACTGAACACTGAGTGTGGCAATGTTACAAGGTCTAGATGGCAAAATGTATCTTCATAAAAGAAGGGTGCCTGTTATCAGACCTGGCTGAAATGGTGGTATGTCTCTCAGAGGTCAAGATCATTCTAAGGTCACATATTGAAATAGACAGAAGATTTGATGTATTTAAGATCTGAAAATCTAAGCCTAACATTGGATAATTTCTTACTAACATGAATGACAATCCTAAGAAGTAGTAAAAACACACTGAGTGTGGCATTAACAGTTTTTTTATTTTTGCTAGCGCTTTCAATGAACTTACATTCATCATCGTCAGGCAAATGAAAATTTAAAAATAGAATATAATGTTCTAATGTAAGTGGAGCACATATTATTTAAAATTAAAATTAAAAAAACTGTTATGAGCATGCTACAAAGTTTGATTACTCTAGATATTATGACATCATGCAGCACATTCATGGATATAGACCCACATTAAAGATGTGATAACAGATGTATATCACTATTTAACCATTTATATAGGGCAGTGTGTCTCAACTTCTAACGAATCGTTGCCCCCTTCACTTTGAAAACAATTTTGTTTGGATTNTTATTAGAAGCATAAAAGCAGATTAATAAATTAATGTTCTTAATTACTGATTAATTATTGATCTAGAACAGGACTTGAACTTGCAACTCCTGCTTATCATGCAGATATATCATCAGTTAGAGGTCCAGATAGCATAAGTGGCATGCATCTTAAATAAATTTTATTTCTTGTTAAATAAATTTTCAAATTTACTGAACACTGAGTGTGGCAATGTTACAAGGTCTAGATGGCAAAATGTATCTTCATAAAAGAAGGGTGCCTGTTATCAGACCTGGCTGAAATGGTGGTATGTCTCTCAGAGGTCAAGATCATTCTAAGGTCACATATTGAAATAGACAGAAGATTTGATGTATTTAAGATCTGAAAATCTAAGCCTAACATTGGATAATTTCTTACTAACATGAATGACAATCCTAAGAAGTAGTAAAAACACACTGAGTGTGGCATTAACAGTTTTTTTATTTTTGCTAGCGCTTTCAATGAACTTACATTCATCATCGTCAGGCAAATGAAAATTTAAAAATAGAATATAATGTTCTAATGTAAGTGGAGCACATATTATTTAAAATTAAAATTAAAAAAACTGTTATGAGCATGCTACAAAGTTTGATTACTCTAGATATTATGACATCATGCAGCACATTCATGGATATAGACCCACATTAAAGATGTGATAACAGATGTATATCACTATTTAACCATTTATATAGGGCAGTGTGTCTCAACTTCTAACGAATCGTTGCCCCCTTCACTTTGAAAACAATTTTGTTTGGATTATTAGTTTAATTTTTTACAAAGTATATAATTATCAAATGAACATTTATTTACTCAGCATACGTATTAGATTTTGATATAATTAACAATTAAGCATTATTCGCTGTAAATCCCCGTTGCAAGCTTCAAAATTCTGATGTCGAGGGCTGAGACTAATGCCAAATTTGTATTGCATTGAATAGACTTGTCACTGGTATAATGTTGTTTGTTTAATTATTGTGTGATATAATGAATAAAATATCTAATTATTATTAATATAATGTTTTACTATATTGCACAGAAAATTGTTTTTCGCTCCCAAAAATATAAATTGTTACTAATTGCCTCCAATATGGGAAAACGCCCACATGGGGCAATATTGCCCCATTGAGAAACATTGATATAGGGCAACCCACATACTGGGCAGGTCAAGTGTGAGTGTTGCAAGGTTAAGGAGAGATTTCCATATAAACACAAGTTTCCGGTTGCTGCAGCATCTCAGTAACATTGTTTAAGCCCATAACAGATTGTAGTTCTGTTTGATTACCTTTTTTTGTGAGCTCTGTGGTACACTTTCCTTTCACCATATCATCCTGATGCTCAGCTAGGCAGCTAGCAAGCATTCATGTTGTGGCTCCAAAGTACAGTATCTTGTGTTCATCCCTGTTATGGGAT
>NW_019387503.1:8773-12029 GCF_000671375.1 Centruroides sculpturatus | reverse complement strand
TTTGTGTAATAAATTACCTGTGTTTTACTAATCATGTCATTAAAAGAAATGAAGAGAAAAAAAGTATTTTTAGCATCATTTCATCTTTTTTAAACATACAAGTAGGTGTTTTAGATGAAATGTGATCATGAGTTTTCAATTAGACAAAATTGAAGTAAACAGGACATGCATTACTCAAGAAAGTTTTGCATAATATGCACCAGTCTGTTCTGCTCATGCCATAGTTGTGGTAGCATTCTAATTGGACTTTGAAATTAACCAAATTTTCCTATTTGCCTGATTTGGCACTCTGTGACAACTTTCTTAAAAAGAAGCCCTTGCAGGGTAGGCATATATATTTATATGCTTCATTTGTGTGTACAGTAGTATTTCAGAATACGAAATTAATCCGTTTCTAAACTGAGATCATATCATGAAAATGTTGTAAGGTGAATCATTTTTCCCATATGATTACATGTAAAACCAAATAATCCATTCTAACATGAAAAACACACTCAAATTAAAGCTAAGAAGCACATTGAAAAAAAAACTTTGGTAAAGAAAACACTGAAAAATGCATTTTGTAGTTGTAAACGTAAAAATAACCATAATAAAATAATAATTCACTTAAAAAAAATGTAGTTTGATTTGCACTTTAGTTTTGAGGATAGACAACAGTGAAAGTGCAAACTGGTAAAGGAGGAGGAGGAAAAGAAGGGAAATGATATTAAAACTTAACTTACATAACGTAATGTAACAATAACTTAAAAATAACTTAACACTAATTTTTTTATCTTTTCTGTTTTATACATTTTTAAAAATTTTTTATTCATTGCTTTTTGCTCTCTTTCCTTTACTTCCACCAGCACTTTCACTGGATAGAAGTTGCTTGGTAAAATATCTATTTAAAGAGGTTTGGCTTTGCCTACTTTTTAAAATATTTTTTAAATGACTTAGGCAAATGTCATTAAACTGAGCAGCAATACAGCCAATGTGAACTCTTTTGGGGTGTTTCTTTTCAATAAAATCAGTCACTTTCTGATAATACTTCAAGATTTCCTCTACTGAGCGAGATCCTTCCACGATGAAGCAAACACGCAAACTGAGACCGATGAACAGAAGGAACACGTGATCATGGTGGTGGTGACGCGAACGAATGTAACGTCATACGGTGATTTTTTGTTTGTACCGTGGAGCAAAAATATGTTCAAATTTATGTCATATCATGAAAATTTTGTATGTTGAAGCGTTCGTATCCTGAGGTACTGTACTACTGTAATTACAATTATATGTTATATTATATATAGTAAATTACATTGTTCCAGTGATATAATTTATATTTGTAGTGCACTTATCAACTAAAGCATTAGCAATTTAGTTATGAATATAAAGAAATATTATAGAAATTAAATAAAATATACAGGTAAAACAGCAAAACCGTATTTGGGACAAGACTATGTCTCGGAGACTCACTACTAAACGGAATCACTTTGACGCTCAAGGCGGGTCTTGTTCTCATTCTTCAATCTTCTTTGATATTGCTGCTTTTTGGCGCGATTGTTCAAACTTTGCTGGCCACGACCACGAGGTCGTCCACGATGCATTTTTCGATGAAATTAACCTATCCAATTTCGAAATTTCTCTCCATTGCGTGTCTGCCCGGGTTGAATTTTTGTCAATGCGTAACGAAAATTTTACATTTTTGAAAAAAATAATTGTGGCTATTGGATCGTCTGAAATTATTTCTTTATTTTACACAGACAATATACATTTTAACCCTAATATAACGTCAAATTTTTATCGGTTCCACAATTTTACCATACTAGATAATGTTAAAAAACCTACTTGTAATGACACCCTGTTTTAATGTCATATTTCAAGCACTCCCAAATTTACAAAATTAGATTACAAATTTTATTTAACATAGAAGTAACTACATGTTCAGTCCTAACATCAGAGTTTTCTTCTTAGAATGACTGTGAGTGGTACTCTCCCTCGCCTGATTTCGGTGGGGTGAGGTGCCTGTTTTGCCTGTTTGTAGAAGAGGGTTGACATTTTGGATTTTATTTTGACTCGGTTCTCAGTCCCCTGACTACCTACAAATCTGGATTTTTTTATGCGCAAATGATTCGGGCACCTAATACTCTGTGCGAAATATCAACTCTCTATATGCACTTTTTCATACCTTTAAGCTGGTAACATAAACCAGCAGTACGATTTTATAAACAAGACATAGTCTTGTCAATAGTGATATAGTGATTCAAAATTTATGAATGAAGATTTATAAATTTAATTTGAATCAATTAATCCAAACTTTTAGTCATATTGGTTCTATGTATCTTGAATCTTACAAGGGTTTGACAAAGTTAAATAGATAGCTAAATAAATAAATATAAATATATTTCAAAAAATTTGTTCAGACATAAATAGAATAACAGCAGTAATGGCACAGAAAGTAATGGAACTTTTTAGTGAGGTCACTGCTGTTGTGCATTCATTAGTGATGGAAAATGAGCAATTCAAGGGTAGAGTTGAAAGTCTCGAAAGAGCGGCCTCGGGTAGGTCGGTCCAGAGTAAGTATATATGCAGAAATGGCTAGTAGGATTAGTATTCAGCAATCAATTTAGGAAGCAGAACGTGTTGTGGTTGTTAAGGGAACATCGGACCAAGATGCTGAGGAGATAAAGCATAAGTTTCTATCTGCTATTGATTTATTAGAAGATAAGATTAGACTAAAATTGTGAAGAAGACACATAATAATAGCTTGTTAGTGGGTGTAGCTACAAATAAAAACAAGGAAAGAGTTTGTAGTCATGATAGGTTAGCAAAAACAAAGTTGAGTACTAGTGTTTTAAAACAAAAAAAAAAAGACTTTGTATTTTAATTGTAGATGTGCCTAAAATTTTAGAACCTGGAGAGTTAGTTAAAATAGTATTTAATCTAAATGTGGATTTATTTTACACATTGAATATAGATCTTAGCAGCTTTAGTCGTGATTTCAAGTTTTTATATCGTGTTAAACGGAAGAGAGTTACACTTGTAAATTAGGTTGTTGAGGTCAGCCCCAAGCTACGAAAGCAAATTTTACTTTTAGGCAGATTATATATAGATTATATAAAGTTGTTTAGTCCGTGATTATTTTGAGGTTTTAAAATCCTATAAATGCCAACTTTTTGGACATTTCGCTAAATAAATATACAGTGGTGCCTCGTATAACGTACGCCTCGAATAACGGACTATCTGTTTGGCCGTTACATGACTTGAGCAACGGACTTTC
>NW_019387503.1:0-6563 GCF_000671375.1 Centruroides sculpturatus | reverse complement strand
AACGCAGATAAAAACAAAAAATCGCATCTAAAATAGTGCAGTAGAAGCCGTTTTTCCGGTTAAGACTTAATCCTCTCCCTCTCCCCCCCGCGTTGGAATTTCGAAAAATCCTTTCTTAGTGTGCGTTTCCATGACGTACCCTAACTGTGTACCAAATTTCACCTCTTTAGGTTAAGCGGTTTGCTCTGGGCGATGATGAATCAGTGAATGAATGAGTGAGTCAGTCAGGACAAGCAATTTTATATATTTAGATATATATGTAGTATATAAAAATTAATTTATTGGCTTTATATTATTAATTATAAAATTGTAATTTTATCTTATTTTACCTGAACAAAAGATGAACAAAACCTAAACTGTAGAACTGACGACATATTTCTTCTGAGTTTTCTACGAGCAAGAAAATTCGACAGAGAAAAAGCATTAAAATTGTTGAAGAATTATTACTCGACCAGAAAGAAATATCCAAATGTTTTTAAGAATCTAAGACCATCAGCGCTAGAAGAATTTCTGCAAATGAATATATTCTCATCTACAAGGTTCGACAACGACAAAGTTTTGGGTATAGCATTAACTAGTAAGTCAGTGACTTCAGTAATATTTATAAAATGACTTAAGATAATTTTATTTATAAACTTATTTTTGTTCAGGCCGTTGCGATCCAACGAAAGTGAGAATAATTGATTTAATAAAATGCAATATAGTTTTGTTAGATTTAGAACTAAATGATCATCCGATTCAAGTAAATGGATGTACTACAATAATAGATTTTGATACATTTTCTTGGAAACATATGATTCAGTTTACTCCTGGAATAATTCAATTATGTGTTTCTTGCACATATGTAAGTACGAATTTTATAAATTACAAGTAGAATAAATATATTATTAAAGATATACAGATCTTATCAATAAATTAATAGTTATATATCATTTGTTTTGATAAGATCTGTACAAAAAATAAAGCTTGAAGAGGGTTTATTAAAACCAGAAATGGATTTCCATTAATAAAGCCTGTATTAATAAGAGTTCCTTGTGTGATAAGTTACTGAAAAATCGCCAAAATATTAGGATTTTTAAATAATTCACAGAAATTTGTAACGGAGCGAATAATTGAGAGTGAATGTTTTTCTTTTTTTACACGTATCATATATATGTATAGAGGTAAGCATCGACTTACTAATGATCGATTTTACGATCACAATCGTCACTGCATTTAATCGACAACTTTATTCGAAATATTTTACGTCTTGCCCTGAAAGATATGTCCTGCAAGCTTTGGAGTGTCATTGGGCACAATTTGAAAAGATTTTAGACCTATAAACTGACCATTGTCTGCCTCTCGTCTGACTGTCAATTTGTCGTTTCTTACATGAAACCCGATCTCGGCTTTCATGTAAGATGTTTTCTCAAAGATGTTTATTCGCCTTTCTTTGCCCATAAGACACGTGTTTATTCGTCTTTTTTTGCCCATAAGACATGAGTTAAATATTTCTGCTTAAGATAGACGAGTGTAAAAATTAAAAAAAAAAATAATATTTGGAATTGCATAAAATGTAAAAACTGACGTAAAACCAAATTGGTTTACGACCGAAACCAATTACTGTAGTTATTCGATTACTATATGTATAATATAATATAAAATATAATAATATTTTAAACTTAATAAAAATGTAAACCATATTTTTATGTTCATTTAAAACTCATCGATATATTACGATTTATTTCTGAAAGTAATAAAATAAAGCAAGAAATCTTAACTGGTGGATGACAGATGATCTAGGTCCTCACAAAAATATGTACTTAATTGGTACATTGTAATTAATACAAATAAATTGGTGCTTTTATAATTGTTGTATGGATCTTGAATCTGCAATGTCTATAGATTCATCTATTTGCAATGAAAACCAATGAGAATTTTGAAATTAATTAATTAATAATATTACTAGTTAACTGTTCCTGAAGATCATTAGCTATCAATATAGTCCTATTACAAATTGTATCGTTTGACATAGGTATTTCTTTAATTTTGTTTGACATAAATGGTTCAAATAGTTCTTTACAAATTTTAAACATGGCAGGTTTTAATAATTCTTCGGCTATTGTAAATAATTGTTTTGATAAAGAGCTACAAGAAATGAAGCTTTTAATACTTCCTTATTTTTAGTACTTGTCACATTTATGAGCATCTTTTGAATTTTTTATTTGTCAATTTTCCTTATAAAATATCCTGCGTTTTGTTTTTAAATTTTATATTGCTCAAGAATTTATTTAGTTTTATTGCTTCATTGAAGAGAACTACACCGCATATGACGCATTGTGGTTTTGAATTTCCTTGAACTTCTATGCTTAGAACTCAATTTTCTTTTTATTATATACTGAAGGAAATTTCGCATAATTTGGCGGCTCCTGGCGAACTTCTTATGGACCCTCAGGGGGCAGTGGCCACCCTGTTAAGAAACAGTCATTCTAGGCCAGTGATTCTTAATCCATGTCGTGCCACCGCTCTCTGAGNAAAGAGGGCTCCCGGCCAGTATCGGGGTGGCCTCCAACTTAGAAGGAAATAACGGATTGACGATCCTCATCGCTGACCGCTAAAGACGGACAACACGGTTAGATTCTACGAGCTACAACTTAGTAAGTAGAACTTTCTCCCTTCTCTCAAGTGGACTAGGGCTAATTCCTAAATAGATATTAAGAGGATCCAAGAATGTCCTCTATCGCAAATATGCGAGATGAAGGCCGGAAAACCGCCTATTGTAACCTCGGTTAGAGATTAGTAGTATTTTTAATTATTGTAACCCTTTCAAATATATCTTTAGTTAATTAAATATATATATATGTTATCTTAAATATGTGTGTTTACTCGTACTCGGTCAACGCCTTATCGACTTATCCGCGACCTCCCACTCGATTTTCGCCCTCCTAAATTGCCATCCACTGACCCTGTGAGCGGAACTCACCGCACCGTTGTCGGAAAACGGTTTAGGCTTTGATGCATAAACCCCGATTCTCACACTAGCTACTTCTTTTTCTGTCTTTATTTTTGAGAGATAGGTGACAGCTTGTTCTCATAATTCCCTTTTTAGTTCGTTCTGTACCTGCTGGAACAATCTGTTGTAATACTCCTAATTGATGTGTATCTGACAGTATTCGTTAATAAACTGATTGACACCATTCATAAAATAGAAAGGTCATCTGATAATAACAAATTGAAAGGTCACTTGTTCTTATGTGACCTTTAAATTTGAATTTAAATATATTTGATTGTAATGTTAATAATTTATGAATATTTTGAAGGTTTACTTTAATTTACTTTTAGCAATCAATTCCGATTCGGTACAAGACCATTCATTTTTTCAACTGCAATAAATATGTGAGAATACTTTATGCAATGTTTTCTCCGCTTCTACCTCGAAAAATAAAAAAACGAGTAAGTATATTATAAATTTTTTTTTATAAAATATGAAATTATCAATGGTATTTACCAGATAATACATATGTATTTCCTGTCGAAAATATAATACAGTAATCAATTTGATAGAAACATGCTGTTATTTCACCATTAAACAAGAGTATGACAGAGGCATAATCTGCTCACACTGTACAGTACACATTTGATGACTTAAAACTAGCATTTAGTCCCAGATTGATAGCTCTGGATTCATCAGAATACCAGATTTTATAGCACTAAACATATACAAAATATTTGAAATGTCTTTGTTGTGTTATGTACACATATAAGTTATTTATTTATATAGAATACACCCGAAACGTTCGCCAGATTCGGATTGAATGATGTACGGTATAATGACGAATACTGAAACACTCAAAAATGTTACAAACGTCTATTATATGAATTCAGAAATGTTTAAGTAAGAGCGTGTAGCAGAAAGATTCGACTTGTATTTCTTTGACAATGCACCAAAGAAGTAACTCCAAAGTAAACATATACATAGGAAACATAATACTGTATTATATTTTTTGACACATTATCGATTAAAATTCGCGTTTGTTCATCGATTGGCAAGATTTGCTTGGCTTGATTTATTAAAATCAAAGTTACTTTTTCTGGAAACCACTTTATCTTTTATTCAATAGAATTTACTTTTCCTGAAATTTAAATCGAAGAGGCAAAAAATTAATTGAATTTTGGTTTGCAATCTTTATTCGGGATAGTTTTGAAACTGTTTTAAACATTTATAACACACAACAATAAATATAAAATGAAATATAGGTAATTCAATAGAAAGAATTCGCGATCTGAAGTCTAAGTACGGTTTGTAAAGAACTGCTAAAACATGTGAAAAAGCTTCTACTCATAATTATGCTAATTTTTTTTTCAAACAACTTAATTCAAATATAGTTTAATAGAATAAAAAGCAAATAAATTTTGTTTGACTTTCAGATTCGTTTGTATGGTTCAGATTTCACAGAACTTCACAAAGAAATCGATCCAAAATATCTTCCTGCAGAACTTGGTGGAAAGTTACCTTCGTTTGATACTTCTGAATTCAATCAGCGATTAAGAGACAACGAAGAACTTTTTATAGAAAATGAAAAATATTGGACTTAAGAGAAGAATATTTAGGAACAACGAATATAAAACCGAAAGATTTTTGGTACATACTTAATGTAATTTTTATTATACCGTAATGTGTTAGTATATGAATTTTGTATAACAGAAATAAAATTCTTTCATTAATTAATTAATTTTTTTTACTAACATCAGTACATTATTTAATATAACTGATATTTTTAAAAACTATAATATGTCGTGAGCAAACTCTGTAGTATTCAGCATAGTCCAAATGTATTTGAGTTATCTGTTATCTGTTTCCTCTTCAGTACAAATGTGATTGGTAGTTATTGCATACGTGAACCTTATTTTAAATCAAAACTTATTACAGTTGTAGAAATGAAGGAAGGAAAACAATATTATATTGTCTGGAACACAAAGTGAATTTTTATGATATAATATAACTGAATAATAGCACAATTATGTAAGATTATTGTTGAAATCAAATACTTTTATAGATAAGAAATACAGGTGTTCTTTTGAACATGTTAGGTTCCGAAGGTTTTTTGTAGTTCAATGTGTATATGTCAAAAACTAACATAGAAAGTATATTTGTACACAGAATAACATCATATTGGTAGTGTTTGATCTTTCAGTGAACTAAATAGAATACATTATGCTCGTTTACCCATTCGCTGATGCTTTGTAGTGGCTATTTCCTACGCGGTTTTTCACATAATCCATTTAGTTTTATAACGTCAGAAGTGCCGGATTTATCATTAAGGTAAATAAACTAAAGCTTGGGGTCTCAACTTTCAAGGAGTTTAAATTTTTATTTTATATTATATTTTGTTTAATTTATATTCTACATGTCTTAAAGTTAAATAATTTAATAAAGACTTTGCTGTGTAGTTACAATCTGTTTAAATAGTCATATGTGTATTTTTTATACAGTAAAAAAATTGAGGAAGAGTTTCAATCTTTTGTTAGCTTAGGGCCTAAAAAATATATAAATTCAGCACTAAATGTCAGGATTAGTTTGTGCATACTTCTTGCATCTCCAGTTCTATACTTGCTATTACGTTGTAAATGCGGTTTTTAAGCACAAATCGTGAAGATTTATAAAAAAATTGCAAACAATAGCGGAAAACACCGTTACTCCAACGTTACCGACTTCATTTCCACCATACAGGAAGCGATAGAAAGTCATAATTTGTCTGAAAACGAAAAATGACAATATGCAAAATTCTCATTAATTATTTATTAAAAATGTATTATTTATCGCTATCTAAAGACTGACTTCTGCATCATCCCACGACTCCGAAACGAACTGTAAAATTAAAGAAAAATGTAAATTTCAGATGTAAGGTCAAATTGTTTGTAAGTTAAGTAGGGAAGCTCCTGTTATCATATTTTATATTAAGATTTGTATAGATATTAAAATACTATTAATGACATAGTTTAAAACTTGGCATTTCACACAAAAATTTTCAGTACATAGTCTACGACTGAGGATAATTGGCTTGAAGTACCATGAGGTTTCATTCAGTATAATATACGAGTCACAGGATTGCAGTTTAGTATTCTTAAAACCGACAAAATTTAATTGACAGGGCACCGGACAAAGAATGACGCAGTGGTGCCCTATCTTATGAGAAAAAAAATGCAATTTCTTCTGGCCCCAAACCAATCTTTTATAAGAAAATATTTTTTGAAAACAATTTTGCTGAAGAAACATGTCTGAAGTAAATACGGCACTTAGGGCTCACAAATTGTAATTTTCTTAGGCCGCGTGATGTTAGAACGCCCTAATGCAGTGATGGCCCGCCACATTGCAACTTGCTGTGTTGGATTTCGCAAATAAAATTCTTAGACCTATCAACAATCGATTGTTTAGGTTTAAACTTTTTGTTGATAATTTTGTCAAAAAGTCTGTCAATTGGCACTGTGATTCCGCTGATATTAATATTTAAAAAACTAATTTATTTATCACTGTTCTTTGAAATGTTTTAATAAGTTTTCAATTGTCATGATTTGATAAAAAG
>NW_019387502.1:9965-10590 GCF_000671375.1 Centruroides sculpturatus | reverse complement strand
TGAAATTGGAAGTTCATGTATAGTCAATCAGGGCATCCTGCCCCTAAGTCTTCCACATCTGGTCTCAGATCTCATCTATTTAATTCCATTCTCAAGGTTAAGGAAAGACAGACAGACAACAATGGGAATTTACAGGTCTACAATTTTTTCAAATTGCAGCCCAATCAAATATTCTTGCTAATAGTTACAATTTTTGTGATAACTCAGGATATATTTTTTTCTTCTTAATTGAAGTTTTTAGACTATTTACAAAAAATTAAATTTTTCGAGTCTATCTTTTAAATCCCTTATACACCACCACAGAAGTAACAGTTTTAAAAAATTGCTTTTGAAGAAAACTTCTAATGAAGAAAACACTTCTAAAACAGGTAAAAATTGGTAGAAAAAGTCCACAAAGTGAAAAAAGATCAAGTGCCAGCCTTTTCTTTTAGGTTCTGACACTTTTTACATTAAAACCATGATGAATTCTTCATACCATATTATTTTATCCACTTTTAAACTGCTTCTGGCCCTCTAGTGGTAGTTACGAGAAATCTACATTATTTGCATATAGTTACAATTTTTGTGATAACTCAGGATATATTTTTTCCTTCTTAATTGAAGTTTTTAGACTATTTACAAAAAA
>NW_019387502.1:0-7632 GCF_000671375.1 Centruroides sculpturatus | reverse complement strand
CTGAATCAAAGAGTGAATGAAATCGATCCAAACATGCACCTTTAGATAACCAACGAACTTCCGTGTTAAGTAGTAAACGATTATAATCTTCATAATATTCTAAACAAAGTTGAGCAAATAATCTTTCATTTAAGGCATTCCTTTTGATTCTATTAACTGCCTGAATGACATAGTCCAGTGAGCCATGCAAGCATTCACTAAGGCTTTTGGCGACTAAATGGTGTTAGTGAATAACACAATATACAGAAAATATATTCGGTTTAGCTTGTTTCAAGTATGCCAGAAAGCCTCAGTGTTGTCCTATCATTGCCAGAGCACCATCAGTAGCAACAGAGAGGATATTAATCAAGGATATATCTTTTGCATCGAGAAATGTTTTTAATTCATTAAATATTGTTTCACCTTTTGTATCAGTTTCCAAACATTTGGTAAATAACAATTCTTGGAAAATATTCTCATCTTTTTACAAATCTTATATAAGCTAAAAGTAATGCTTCGTTTCCTGGCAAAGTTGCCTTGCCAAGCTGTATAGAGAAATTTGTTGGTGCACTTCACATCACACACAAAACAGAATTAAATTGTTGATTAGATGTACAACTCGTCTAGTGTCATATTTTAGATAAGTTATTGTATGTAGCGGCGAGATTCCATTCATGTTCAAATCTGCATAGATAGACGGCCGCGGTCAGCTCAACTCTCACCATGCAATACTTGTCATTACTTGTATTTTATGTATCTATATACTAATATTTTACTCACAATGTAAAAATGGCTACCAATTTATTTATTGCTATTTATTTTTAACTATCCTAATAATGAAAATGGGTGACAATTATTTTACTTTATATTAAACTTTTTGCAGACCCCCTGACATTGTTTACACACCCTCAAATTAATTTTTATTTGCCACAGACCCCCAAAGTGGTACCAAGGACTCCTGGGGGTCAGTAGGAACCACTTTGGGAACTACTGATCTATATCAATATTAACTAATTTAAATATATCATTTATATTTATAGAATATAAAAAAAATTTATAATAAATTCGTATCTTACATATGAATATACAATTTTATTTAAATGCAGCTTATGGATATAATTTACATGAAATTGCATTACAATATCTTCATTCAAAATATAAATATTCAAGTTCATATAAATTTTTTTTTACTGTAACAAAAACTAAAATAATTTTATATCTAATCATCACATATAATTCATCTTTGAAGTGGTCATAATTATGGCTGTACTAGTGCTTAATCAAAAATCAAGAAATATGGTTATTTAATTTAATTTAAAAAGTTGCTATTTCTCAATATTTCACTGTAATATTTTTAAAATAATAACCTTCAAGAAAATTAGTAAAATATGTAAAAAATATTGTGAGATCATCACAATATAAATTTAGATAACTTTCAGTATAACATATTTTATTAATCTTCTCAATATATTTTAATATTTATTCTAAATGTAAAGAATTAGTTATAAATATAAAGAATAGTTACAGCAAGAATTTGAAGTAGTACATAATATAAAATTTGAGATGTACATGTAAAAACAGAAAGATGCATTAGTTGAATATGTTTAAAGAAAATGATTGAACGAGAATGCAAATTAAATTAGATTAAAAAAAAAAATGTTTTTAATAATAATTACATACATCTTATATATAAGAATAGAAAATCAATTTTATTGGGGGAAAAATGACAGAAAGACATCAAGTAAAAAGGAATTATTATGTCAAGATTATACGATGAGAATTACAAATAGAATTAAAGCAATAAAGCTGTACTAGTTAAGAAAGTGTGGGAAAAGAAGCAGCAGAATAGAATTTAGTTTAAAAATTAGGTTAATGCATTGTGTCCATAATTTATAACCTTACTAATTTTATATGAAAAAAGTATCATGCCTATGTAATTTTCTATATTAAAAAAATCATTTAGGAATTAAATTCTCCAAAAATATTAATTTTTTAATAATTAATAACAATTTTAAGCATATATTAAAAAATAATTATAAATAAATCTCAAAAACTATAAATATTTCTGTTTTAAAATTTAAAAAAAATTTAATATTATAAAATTTGAGGAAAATGAGTAATTATTAATAAATATTCAACAATTTATTAACAACATTTAATATTTATTAATAAAAATATTAAATTTAATTAAAGTATCAAGTTAAAGTATACAGCATTAATAACTAAAAGAAAAATTATTTTAAATATTCAGAAGAAAGAGAAGTGAGAGAGAGGAGTAGCTATTTTGCATTATCTACACAAATTATTACTGTAAAGACAATGACAAGCTGCATTTCAATGTTAAAAGACATAATAAATAAATACTGTTCAATCTATTTATTTTCTATAAGTATCTTTACCAAGTATTTTTAATGACATCTGCCATCTTAAAAATCCAATGCTAAATGTGTATTCTTATTTTATATTCTCTAGCTATGTAATATTTAAATGACATATGCGTGAAGTGATATTAATTTTTAAATGATATTAAAGTTGTTTATGGTTACAAAACAATCTTTCCTTCAGAAGTCCAGTTTTTATTTTGAATATCATTTCCAAAGCTCCAGATATAAACAAAACCATTACTGGAATAAAGTGCACAACATTAGTAGCAAAATAATATTAAAAAATTTAGATAAGGATCTTCCATCTTCATTCAGCATTCTAGTGCTAGAAAAAAATTTATATCAATTTTTTTTATTGATTAGAATTATTCAAACAATATGCTAATATATTATCAAATCAATATAAATTTGATATATAAATCTAAAAGCATAAAAAGTAATCAAAGATATGATTTACAATTTTCTATAACAAACAGATTGCAATATTGATTTTTTGCAACATAAAAATTTAAATATAAAATTTCAAACACAAATTACAATATAGGCTAGATGGTTGAAAGTTAATTATTTTTTATCATCCTCAAATTTGTAATATTTAATTTAAGACAGTTTAATAAGTTTAACTATGCAAGTAATTTTTACAATTAAATAAAAAAATGACAGTATATGATTATCATCCAGAATATTTCTTTGTTCAAAAATAACTGAAGTTTATTGATCTTTCGGAGAACTAAACGATTTGCGATTGTCATGCAATATTAATCAGATACAAAATCTATTTATCCCTCATGCAATATTTTAAAAAAGTTTTTAAAATATTGTAAATGATGATAGCATTTCTATAAGCTATAGTAATTATGCATATAATTTATAATATACATTTTAAACACATTCAAGTATTTAATTATATTGTCAGCTCAATACATTAAATTTTATTATTATTTTAATATAGAATTCTTACTTAATTACATGTTTTTTAACAATAATTTAAATTTTTTAAGCAAATTATTATAAAAATAATAAAATCATTTAAAAAATATTACTTTTCAAACTGACATTTCTTTGATTTTATATTTCTCTCATACAAAATAAAGTATTTCTTTTACTTATTTATTCTTTTATTTATTATATTATTATAATATTGTTATTTTCTTAACTTCAGATATTCATTAATTTTGCTCATCAATATTAGATATTATATTAATATATTTTAACACGTTTTTGTGCAATTCTGATATTTGTATTTGTTCATTGCATTGCATTTATAAAATTATTTCAAATAATTATTGAATTTCAATGACATTGACAATCCATAATAACTTTTATCTTTATTTTCTATACTTTTGACCTTGGAAAAGTAACTAGGCAAATGATAGTTTAGTTATTTTATAGCTAAATACTCTAATAATAATAATGTAATATTGGATCCATATCAATAAAAAAAAAATAGTTTAATAATAATGCATGTTGTGAATTTTATTTTTCTATTTATTTTTTTAGAAAGCACTTTCTGGGAATTATTAACAGTAATTAGTACATTAAAAAAAGCAAAATCTTATCTAATGTCCTCAATAATGTAATAAAATTATTCCTGTAATTAGCACAACCACATAATGTTAGAATTATTTACATACAGAAATATTTCACCAATGCAAATTATAACTTAAAAAGAATCCTTATAATGAGAATCCTTAGAAATTATTTTATCACCTTTTTTATCATTAGTATAGACCCTACTAAATAAATTGTAGATTATATTTTATTTATCTCAGCTTTGTTTGTTGTAATTGGGCTTACAATAATGCAATATACTTAATGTTTTCTTTTCGTAAAAGAAAAACAAGAGTTACCCTGACACCAAAATATATAAGGTTAATTGTTAAACAAACTGATATATGGATCAAAATAGCCCTTGACATCTTTTATTTTTGCTAAAATTCATCTTCTTAGCCATTAATATATAAAAACATGTTTACTATAGTTCTTGAGTATTCAATAAAGATTAAAAATTTCAACTAATTTTGTGCACGAAATGAGCTATACCATGCAAAGTTTTAATAAATCACAATAAAATCAATAATATGAAAAAGACTTATTAATATAAAACATTTCTACCAATATATCATAATAAAAGATGCTTGTCAATTTATTGTAATATCTATAATTAAAAATTATTATACTCAACAGCTGAAAGTTAAAATTGCTTTTACTGTATATATAATTATTAATTAGAAATTCTCATTATTATTTTTTAATTTATTTAGATGGCTTAAATAATTGACATATATATTGTATACTTTCACAAATTTTTAGATATAAAATATCTTTCTTGCATATCACAATAAGAATGAGATGGAGCAAGTTTAAGAAAAAATTGCAAGCAATGCCGATGGATTACGAAGAACATGCTCAATTTTTCAACATTTTACTGCATTTAATCTCAGTTTTACCTTAGATATACCAATAAAATATATGCACAATTCCTTTTGTTTGGATACCTTATAAAATTCTATATATATATTTTTTTTTTACTTAATTGTCATCTATTTGTTTATTCATTCTTTTCAATTAAAATAATTAAAAAATTGTTTTTTTTATTAATCAATTTCTCTAACCACATCAATTTACCAAGAGTGAAATTCACGTATTCCGCTAGTCACACCATCATTATCATCGTGCAATTAATTTAATGTAATTATTAAGAGGATTTATATTAAGAGCTGACATAATTCTTGCACGTAAATTATAAAAAAGATATTAAAAATAAATCGAAACGATAATATTTATTTTACCTGATCACTCCATCCTCGGCCATATTTCCATTCAGTTACATAGTGTTCACAGTTTTTGGTTAAAAAGTTATAATTGACTTTAGTCCCGATCACAGCCAATGCTCTCTGTAATACCTCATCGACTGGAAGAGGTGGAAGAGATTTTTCTTTGGCTGGCACTTCTTTATTGTTTATTCTGACTCCACTGACTCCAGCAACGTCGACCAGGGAAGCTAACTTGACGGTGACATGTTTTGTCGGAATGTCTTGTCCAGTCAACGTGACCACGTTGCCGTCTCCAACATACAAACACCAGTCAGAATATAATGTACGATCAATTTCTATCAGATCTCCTACTTCGGCTTGAAAATCTGTCGCCGGTACAAACGATCTCAAACCGTAATTAGTGCAGTCGAACTCCATTTAGACCATTCGGACCCAAAACTTCTTCTCAGTTCTCACTCCGCGAAATCCGGATTATCTAAGAAATATACAACCAACAGCTACATCGACCACGTGACTGTCATAGACATCGAGAACTAAATGAATCGATTATTCTAAAAAATGAAACTTATCTCGTATATATTTTCACTTTTACTCCTCAAATTTTTATAGAATTATTAATTAAATATAAATAATAATTTTTACTAAGTTTATTAGTGACTTAGTATTTGGAAAATGATTTACGATTTTAATGATGAGTAAATAACACAATCGTATGTTTCATATATAAACAGTACTAAATAATATTATTTACAAATCATAAAATTAAGACACTGTAATATATATTAAGATAAAAATCAACATATAAATCTGATTTTTTTAATCTTCTTTCTTCTTTTTTAACGATTTATTTACATTCGCTCGAAATAAGAGATTTGAAACGGACTTAATACCTGATTTCTAAGAAGTATAAACGTAATTAAATGTTTAATTGTATCATTAAATGATTAGATCAATAAAATAAATATAATTCTAAAAATATGAATACTTAAAACCGGAATATTTAAAAAAGTTTTAATTTATTTAATTAAAAACCAGATGATTACAATATATAATTTAATACTAAACATGACAGATTAATATATTTCATTTTTTTAGTATTATTAATTTGTTAAATAATTATTAGAGCGTAAATTATAACGAAACTTTAATAATTATTACATCATCTGTAGCCGTATTTTAGCAGGGAATCTATTCGAGATATTGCGATTATCAAGTCCTCAAAAGGACTAGCAGGTCCTTGGACTCATATTTGTGTGTATCGATACCTCAAAAATATTATAAATTATTCAATTCATTCATTTTGTGTATATAAAAAAAAAAAACAAAATTATTTTTTACCAAATATTTAAAAACCGTAATACAATTTTCAATTCATAATACGACACTCTTTCTATTTAATATACTTGCAAGAAAGTAAGCTAGAAACTTCAATTAAATAAGTACTAAATGTAAATTACGTTTGATACCCCAGTCGGGGTATCAAAACGTAATTTCAGTCGGGGTAATTTACTCTTATTTCTTAGAAGCCATATATCAAAACATTGACATATGATATCAACAAGTAGGGTGTAAAACCATCTAGTAAAACCATCTAGTCATCTAGTAAACTAGTCTAGTGGTCGCAAGAATTTTAAGTTTTCTTTCGTAATTTTGTCCAGATTATAGGAAGCGCCGGGCCATCACTTGCCGGAAATGCAGCGGTTTACCTGAATAATTTTATCCTTGTAACGAAAAATTAAGGTACTTCATTACAACGTGCTTTTTAAAACTATAATTATAGTTTATTTATTTAAACTGTAATCAGTGGAGCGTTATCCTATGGACAAAAGGGCAATAAATTTCTTAGGACCCCCACCAGCAGAGAGCCCAAACAAATCTTTTATAAGAAAATACCATCTCCAAATATTTCCCCGAAAATACTGTATAGTACATGGGGCCCCCTAATTAAAATTTTCCCGGGCCCCATAAAGCTATAATGCGCCACTGACTGTAATAATCGGGCAAGCAACTACCCAGAAATTTTTCATAGGCGGTTTTCCCGGATACGTTGGGTCCCATCTCTCATTACTCGGTCGCACCCATTGTGAATCCCACGACGGATGTAATAAAAACGTCCTGTTATTGTCCACAGGACGGAAAAAAAAGACAAATAAAAAAAAAGCTGAAATATTTAATAACAGATTAATATATTTCATTTTTTTTAGTATTATTAATTTGTTAAATAATTATTAGAGCGTAAATTATAACGAAACTTTAATAATTATTACATCATCTGTAGCCGTATTTTAGCAGGGAATCTATTCGAGATATCGCGATTATCAAGTCCTCAAAAGGACTAGCAGGTCCTTGGACTCATATTTGTGTGTATCGGTACCTCAAAAATATTACAAATTATTCAATTCATTCATTTTGTGTATATAAAAAAAAACAAAATTATTTTTTACCAAATATTTAAAAACCGTAATACAATTTTCAATTCATAATACGACACT
>NW_019387501.1:0-10498 GCF_000671375.1 Centruroides sculpturatus | reverse complement strand
ATGCAAATTAATATAAAAATAACTTAAAATTAAAGTAAAATTTGTTTATTCTTGGTAGTGTGTTCCTCTTTCCCAATTTACTTTGTGTTAAAATGACCTTGTTTAACGCTGTTTCATTTCGTGCTTTGTCGTCTAGGAACGTATCCCCCGTGTTAAGCAGGTCTTACTGTACTATGCCTTGTAAACTATTAATACTCTTTACACAGCATAATTTTATTGATTTTGGCTTGAATGTGTTTTTCTTACAGACATAATATGCAATAGTTCTCTTACAGAGATGACTTACTTAAGATTTTTAGTAGTTGCTTGATTTTTAGTAGTCTTTATAGCTTCTGTTGTCCATATTCCATTTTGTATGAGTCAGCAGTATAGTCATAGATTAAAAATTGCCAGGCACTGACTAATAAGATCAAACATTAAATATCATTATCAAGAAATGATATGAATACCATTAATATTTGATCTTATTTAAACATGTCACAGGGAACACGTGTGCATAAGGTCTTGTTGTTTGAAATCTTCTCTTACCATTATATTTTATGTTTGAATTTTAAGATCCAACTTGTTTTGAATTGAAAAAAGCCTGAAGAAGAGTCCAGAAGGGGTTATGAAAACGTTTGTTTTTCAAAAGTTAATTGTAATTTGTCCTGGTGTGCTGTGCAGTTATGAGCTTTAGATCAGTGATGAGCAACTTCTAGATGAAGGGACTCAAGGATTTTTGTAGACCTGGAGGGCTGCATACATTTTTTCTTTTGGAGTTGCAGGTTTTAAGCCTGCTAAGTACAAATTATTTTATAGCCATTTATAAACAAGGTACTAAAAGATATGTTTGATGATATGCAACCTAGAAATATATTGTTTATTCTTATATTTTCACTGGCCAAATTTAGTTTGAATGTTCTTCATGACATCCAATGTGAATTTCAGCTTAAGTTGCATAATGGCATGAGATAGAAAACAGAAAAATAAAACCCTGCATACTCAAACCTGGGGGCTGTGAATTGCTCATGACTACTCTACATCAACTTATATGCTAGCATATAAGTGCATGAAATCTTTATAAATTTTAAAAAATATCATTCAAAAGATAATTTATAAAATATTTTATCAAAAAAGTTTATTTTTGAAAAAATCAAAAGATGAAACTTACTCACTCAGCATTCAGTAAAATATTCAGTCATATTCCTTTTAGAATGCATGAATTATTAAATGTGTGTTTTTTTTTTTTAGTTTTATGTCTCCATTATCAGCAACTATGCAAAATTTATTAGATGTCATAGTTAAACTTATATACTTGCTCTCAATAACTTCAAGTGGAAGGGATAGAGGAAAATTGAGTTAATGAAATTATCATTACTATAATGAGATTGTAAATATTGCATAAAAACATAATTAAATGAGAATATTTTCATTTTATTTGTTTTTTTTTACCTTAAGAATATTGTTTTTATGATAAAAACTATTATTTCAGAATTAATTTTAAAAAAGCTAGAATGAAACTATGTATTGAACTTTAATTAAGACCTAAGCTTGAAGCTTAGGTCTTAATTAATTAAAGGTTACTGAAGTAACCACAGTGATAAAGAAGTTAAATCAGTTCTATTGAATTACAAGACGGCAGATATATTGTATTGTGTGATGAATGTGGCCGTGATTTTAAAAATTTAGAGAAAATAAAACATTTTGTTTCTGTGACACAAAGTGACAACCATGTCATCCCAAATTTCAGATGAGGCAAGACAGTAGCCTCATGCTATGAAATTATTGATTTCACAGTATAAACTAAATGAATATAAATTTTTCTCTAATACTTGTTAAAAAAATTCTACAAGTTCATTTTCATTTTTTGATGAACTTGTCGAATCATCATTGTCATATGATTCTGAATTGATATTTGAGAGCAATGACAGAATTAATATCTCCTCTTGACTTTCCACCATGTTGAACACCATAAAATAACCAGCATGTTTAAAAATGTGCTAATCGTCTGGAATAACTGGCTATGATCAATGACATCAGTCACTACTAATGTGATGTTACCAGTTAGAATTTCCAAACGCGTCCTTAATAATGTGGTACACCAAGTTTCTTGTAACATTCCTAGATATTAGCAGATGGCAAATTTTAGATTTCTTTATTCTTTGGATTTTCTTTAAATTAAAGAATGTAGTTCCTTTATGGCTATAAGAACAAAGACTGCAACTTACCTTATATAGAATTTGAAAAATGTTTGAACAAGAAATAGAATGTGTATGAAAATTTAAATAATGTGCATATTACAGGCTGAAAAAACTATAAAATAAAATTTGTACCAGAAGTTACTAGAATGTTATAATGAATAAGCCTTGTGTAAAATAATTGCTGTTAATGTCATTGTTGTTTTGTTAAGAACATTGTGCATAGATTCTATAATATTCAATGATTCTAATTTAAGAATTAAATGCTTAATGTTTTCACTGTACAGAATTAATTAACATCTGCTAAAATTGACAATCAGATTATAAATAGTTCTCTAAGAATCATTATATAGAAAGTTTATCAGCTTTAAGATACAAGTTTAAGTAGGGGTGTGTAAAAAATCAATTGAAATATGGATTAATGTACAAAAAAATGAGATAGAACTAAAGGTAAGGCAAACATATACATGTTTTTGGTGGTTTCCAGAAAAATTCTGGACACAGATAAATGTGTGTGAATGTGAAAGATTTTTCATGAGTTTTAAGGACAAAAGAAAAGCTTTTGAATGGACTTGTAATTGCAATTTGAACATGAAATAATCAACACCATTTTTCAAATTGACCGTAAAATACAAATAATTTGTATGTTAGTCACAGAAATTCTGGTATATATAATTAAACTTAAAAATTTTAAAGGGTTTCTTTTGGAGGAAAAGAATATTCAGAGTATGGATTTTAAGATCCCCATTACTAGTCTTGTTTTTTTAATCCTAAAATATGTTTTTCATTAAGGAATAATTTTTGTGGCAATTGCTTTTAGTTTTCAAATTCTGATTATGAGTTAAAAATAATTTCAGTTTTTTACATATTTTGTCAACAAGCTCTTATTTAAAATCTTTGCAAATTCTTCAAGGATCATCAGCATCATCTTAATGGCATCTTCACTGCATTAAAATTTTCTTCTTGAAATCTTGTATAATGTAATGATTATCTTTTTAATGTAACCCCCATCAAAAGAATACTAAAATTTTAGGCAGTATCAATCATAATCATCTGTTTTAGTTCATTTCTTTTCAAAACTTAGCACCAGATTTAATATTGAATGGGTTGATAATTTTTTAAATTTATTATTTTCATTTTTATTAGAAATTTTTAAGTAAAAATCTTGGCAAAATATTTATATTTAATTATCCAGAGATTAATTAAGAGAGCATATCTTTTTATATTTATAGAAACTGCCCTTCTCTCATTAAACCAAATTAAACTAACAGCAAAGATGACTTATAAAGTTTTGATATTTTTCATTTCAAATAACTGTTTCATAATGATTTATTTAAGGATTTACACTTCTTATTTGTCAAATAATTGATTTGTAAAAATAATTAAAAAAATAATAATAAAATTCAATGATAATTAGCTCATCATAACAATAATACTTAATAAGAGATATATGACAAAGTATGATTAACATAGCAAATATGATCTCAAATTAATATAACATAAACAAAAATATATTTACTGTATTTGTGATTTCAAATATAGAAATCCTATATACTCTTACTAATCTGAATGAAGATTGTTTAAATGCTAAATATTTCTGCAAAAACAAAATAATCTTATAATGTTTTAAAAAACAAAACGACTTCCAACAACTTAACACTTCGTTGAGTAATAATAATCCACGAAAAAGGTTTTCGTGGATTATTATTGTTTTAAAAAACATAATGAATCTGTAAAATTAATATGCACCAAATACATTAATATAAAAATGCATGTAAGAAATACAATATAAAATTTTTCAACAATACATATATAGTAAACAGAACACCAATGATGAAATAACCTCATCAACTTGTTCTGACCCCATGTTACAAATATAAACATCTCAAGGCCTGATAATTATATTAAAGTCAAACGATTGCTGGATTAAATTGGGTTATATTACTGCTGCTGCTAATAATTAAATACTGAGTAATTTGGTACTAGAGGTAGATGTTAGGCAACATCTCTAGTGCCAAATTACTCAGCATTTACTATATTAATAGTAAATGCTGAGTAATTTGAGTAACCCAATTTAATATGGCAATCATTTGTCCCATGTAACAAATTTAGAAAAATGAACACCATTTTGATAAAGAAGTCTGTTTATTTTAAATATAAAAAATATAATAAGTAATAAACAAGGAAGAAGAAAGTGTTTTCTCTTAAGTATCATACAATTTGATATTTAACATTTATATACTGTCTCCAAGACTGATTTTTTTCCAATTTAAAAAATGATTTCAAAGTCTTGTATTCCATTTTTAGTTTATATACCACTCTTCTTTCTGATAAATTTAAGTATAAAAATGTTTTAAGATTCCATTTGAAATGTACAAATTCTAGACATGTATTTTAGTTGAATTTAATGTTTTTAATTTTTGAATTTAAAATTCAAATGTTTATAAATTAAACATTTTTTACATAAATGCAAAAATATTTTTTTGTGTTTTTGAATATCTTAAATTGGAAAAGATCTTAGATATGTAAATATTTAAATTTAAATGCAAAACATGTGGAATATATAAAATCTAAACTCAAATCTATAATTAGAAATTATGGATTGTAAATTGAATTTCATTCATTTTATATTTGAATTATCTGCTGGAAATTTAATTAAAAAATTAAATGAAAATGGAATCTGAGGTTCTGAAAATATTTTAAGATTTGAATCTTGAAATAAAAGAAAACAGATATGAAATGGGACAGTTTTATGTATTTTAGGTAAATTTAAACACAATATTATATTACTCTCATTACAGATAGATTTTAAATTAATTAGTATGTATCAATAATATAAGATTAATTCATATTAGATTAAAATTATTATATATTTACAATAAACTCAGAATAATTTTCTCTGAGAAGTTTTAGAAGCTAAAATTTCTGTTTGATACTAAAATTATTTCATTATTTGAAATTGTTTTTATATGTTAATTAATTAATCAATTAAGTTTTGCTTCATATTGTGCAGGTACAGTTTAGGGCAGTGATTCTCAAACTTTTTCTAGCCACTGCCTCCTTGGTTCCATAAATTTACACTCAGTGCCCCCAACCTGTTTTCCATTGTGAGAGAAAAATTGGAAATAATCTTAGAAAAGCTTTTCTATGAAACTCACACTTTTTGTTCTTACATTGTTCTCAACATCTGGAAACCATTAAATAAAATGTTTTTTACCTGTTTTTAACAGAGGAAGGGGAAAGGTTGTCAGCGATCAGACTTCTTGCCTATGATCACTGTTTGGTCAGGACTCTGCATCCAGTGCCTCCTGCTGTCCCCTTGCTTCTTTTCACCCACTAGATTTACTCACTGCCCCTAGGGATAGTAGTGCCCACTTTGTGAATCACTGGTTTAGGGCCTCATGCTTTTAAATTATCTATTTGATAGAGAGAAAAATTACCTATATGTCTAAAGGATGAAACAACTCTAAATCCAGCTATGGAATAAGCTAATTATTTAATAATGTTATTTCAAATTGAAATGTTAAGTTTATCACCATACATAAATCATGTAAATGAATCTTTTTCAATTCTCGAGAAGTAACCCAGATATTCTATGTTCTTGTGTTACTTGTCGATATAATCAATGTTCTTTTTGAGTTCAACGGTTACTTCTAGAGAAATTTTATCCTTTTTCAATTCATTTTTATGATTTTTTTTAATGTAAAAGGAATTTATTTTGTCAATTGTTGTGAAGTCAAAATATTATTTAATTATATATCATTATAGAAGATTTTGACTTGGTGTTATGTTATCAAAGAAATAGTTTTTCTAGTTGTCTTTAGATACATAAAAGTGTTTTGTTGCGAGAATTTTAATAGACAGTTACATGGCCTAGCAGTTAAGGTGGCAGCTAGTGTTTGGGGAGATCTGGGATTTAATATGGATGGGTTGAAACACCCTAGCAATTTTTTGGAGGTTGACCATTCAGATATATTGGGTCCAACCTTCACCACCTGGCTGCCTGGTTGAACCAATAATGGGCTTGTTAAAAAGGCCCTCTTAGTGCTCATAGGGAAAAAAGAGAGAGAACTTAAATATACATATTAAAATTTTTTTTTATTTAAATTTTATTTGAGGATGATGTTAATTAATAATGACTTATCAAAATTGTTATTTTTCTGTTTTCCCTACATTTTTACTATTCTATAAATTATATACATAAATACATTCTTATATTATTTGTATTAATATTCAATATATATAGGTTATGATCTAAAATTGTCATTTTGGTAATTGAAATGATGAATTAGCAAAATTTGCAGTCTAGAAAATTCATGATCATGTTTGGTATCAACTGACTTTACAAATAAATAAATCAGACAACTGCTAACTGAACAAAGCCATTACTTGATATATTTATCGACATTGTGCCAAGTTCACAAAACTTGGCACAATGTAGTACTTACATAACTAATTATACAAATTGTAACTGATTTTTATAATCTTTAGATAAATCTTAATTCTACTACTAGTTTATTTGGGTAAAAGATTTTACCCAAAATATTTTATATGAATTTTAGATTTAGGATGTTTATTTATTGTAGCTATATAGTAATCCCTTCATTTATGCAAGTAATTAGTTCTGCAAAAACAGTATGTAAATGGAGTCATGGAAAACTGTTTAAAGTAAGGATCGGTTCCAAATTCTCAACTGTAGTATTTTACTCTTACTGTGGTAGAGAAGTTTTAACTAAAGTTTTTTTAAATACATCTCTATATAAAAGGTTACTGATGATAAAAAAAAGACAATGTAACTATCATTTATTTCCCTAAAGTTAATGACTTAAAATTCAAAAGTTTTTCAATTGAATTAAATAAAGTTAATTCACATAAATAAAATGTAAATGTAGGGATTACTGCATAAATTTCATTTTAGAATAATACGTGGTATAAAAATCAATAAGTTTTCAGATATCTTTCTGTATGTTTAAATACCAGTTAAACAGATTTGGTGATTTAAAACATATCCAGCCTCATCCTATAAATTTATTATTTGTTTCTGTGCACTAAACCAATGTGTTCTATTGGATAGTTTCCAACAGAATTGTTATAAACTATAAATGTATAAAATAATTCTGTTGGAAACTATCCAACAATACTGTTTGATAAAGAAAATATTGTGAAGGTTTTTTTATTTTTTATTTTGTTGAACTAAAAATACAGTTTGAGTTTAAAGGTTTCTATTCATATTGAATCCATAAATGAATGGTATGGAATCCATTTTATATGTTTCTTTGTACTAAGAATTATTTTTGCTAGCTCTCCCTTCTTTGAACAAAGGAATTAATGTAATGAAATATAATACTTAAAAATTTGTTTCTAATTTTTTAAATTTATTGACAAAATTTATGTTAAAAAAATACAGTTGAAATTTTTTAGTTTTAATATTATTTTAGTATTATTATTTTAATAATGGTGAACATTAAAATAAAAACTGTTTCAAAAATATTTGAAGTATTATTTTTTATAGTATGGGATAAGTTAAAATTTAAATAATACACTAAAAAGAATTTCTGATTTTAATTTTCTTTTATAATTAGAATCCTGTGAATGAAATTTAATTCATGAGCTATAGATTCATCTTTAATACATTAAAGCTAAAAATGATAAGAAAGAGTATATGAAACTGTCAATAACTCTCCAATACTGGAATAGAATAAACATACACAACATACCAATACCAGCACACTTCAAATTAAGAAATATTTACTAATGTTTTCATCTGTTTATAACAGACATATTCAGGCATATAATGCAGAACAAAACTGCTACATTAAAATCATTTGTAGCCATTTTATTCTGTGTTATATGCCGTCTATTATAAACAGATGAAAATGTTAGTAAATATTTCTTAATTTCAAGTGTGCTGGTATTGATATGTTGTGTATGTATGAAACTGTTGTTGAAATGCTAAATTTTTAAAGAATTAATGAAATATAATTTGGATAGAATGTTTATACAAGACATGCCATACAGTTATTTAGATTAAGTATAATTATTCATTTTTTTTTTAATTATTGTAAATTATTAAATTATNATAATTCTGGGTCAATTCAAATACTTTTTAATATTCCAACAACAAACAGATGGTTAACAATTTAAAAACCGACATGATATTAAAAATCACAAATACAATATACATTTGACATTGACCTTTTCTTTGAGGTTCCAACATCAAATTTGTCAGATCCTCTAAGAAAAGGTCCCCAATATATACATATACAGATCAATAGCAATCAATGTCTGTATCTTAAAATTTCTTATTAATATATGTAATGCATACAATGCAATGTTAATATCTATGATGAATAAAAATACAATCTACTAAATTCAAGTTATCCAATTATGGATTAAAATAGTTAACTGAATTAAATTATTTTTATAAAATTAAAGCAAGTTGTATTTTCAAAGTTATTATAAAATCTCTCAAATTTAAAACATAATGTACTCACCAGGAAGATGACTGCCAATATGATAAAATTTGTGAGTATATTGACCACTTCCACCAGGACCATCAGTATATGGTTCATTTACTAGAATTTCAACTCCGCTACCAGCGCCTTTTGATTCTTCCCTGCTTTTTTTCTGAAAATTTTTAAAATTACCACCTAATTAATATCTAAAACATAGGATTTTGAAATTATTTACAGAATAATTTTACTTACAGCTATCATATACAATTGAGCAATCCGGTATTCTTCCACTGTTAGTGGTAAAGGAATACGATATTCTTTGATCAACATGATTAATCAATGACTTTAATTATGCTGTTATATTTCTGAGTTAACACTTTCAATGAAGTCTTAAAAGCAAAAAATATAACTTGACTACAGAATCAGAAAGATTCATATTGCAACTAACAGACTAGATTAGCCACTGTAAAAATTAGTAAATATAATACTTGTAATCTTTGGTAACATTCTTGATACAGATGACTAGAGATGTCATAAAAAATATTAGAAGAAAATATTACAAAAAGGAAATGAAACCTGAAAATAAAAAATTAAAATATATAAATTTAAGTAATATTTCAGATAGAATAGATGTAAATTTTTCTTTTATAATATATATAAATAATAATCTCATACTCACTCATTTAACCTTTACTTTCCAGTACTGCTTAAACTTTGGTTTCAGCCTCACTCAAGGTCTGCTTCAGGTTACAAGAAAAAACAAACAGTTTCTAATCCTTAAAAGGATTCTTGAAGGAACATTGAGTTTTTATATAAATTCAAACATATGCGCACGCTACATAGTGTCGGCGATTTCTTGTTCTTCGCATACGTAGCACCAAACGTATGAAAGTGCGTTGCCATCTTTAGTGTTTATATATCTCCCTGTCCAGCCAGCTCTGTATATTTTCAGGGTTTTGAGGGCCCTGATGTGGTCAGTATGAAAGGTTCTATTTATCAATCTGGCATTGGATAGTTCTGCGTGAACCTCCAGTTCGGTGGCGTAGGTGGATAGGGCAGTGGTGTAACGAGCATAGTCTGTCATATTTGTGCTCCCTGATTTTCTGTTGGATGGAATGCTTCGTGGAGCTGATGTACACCATTTCTTGCCTAAATCTGTCATCTCTCACTGGAATACTGTATACCCCCAGAGCCCTAAGATCGTACTGTTTGTCTTTTGCATTGCATAATAATTTATATATATTGGGGGCCTTCAGTATGTTAATCTGGTGCCAGTTTATGTTGCTATTTTTTTATATAAAGCTTGAAATCATTGGTTGTATTCAATGGTGGTGCGTCTGCTAGCTGGGTCTTGACTCCGATCTTCATTGCTAGCTTTTTGAGTAACGGGTGTATCCTGTGTATCACATGGTCTGAAATAGGCACGTGCCAGCCTTCGTATTAGTTCTTTTTTGTAACCATGTGTCATCACTATGCGCTCTATATTTTGTAGTTCAATTATCGTGTCATTCCACCTAGAAGGGTGCATATATGCTCTTCTTGGACATCAACATCAGGCTCAATGGAGGAATGGTTGAAACTAGTATATATTATAAACCTAGCTACATCCCATGGTTTATACTGGCAAACTCAGTCGACCCTTACACTTATAATATCGCAGCATTCCAGGTATTGGTTAGAAGAACATATACGCACCCTTCTAGGTGGAATGACACGATAATTGAACTACAAAATATAGAGCGCATCATGATGACACATGGTTACAAAAAAGAATACGAAGGCTGGCACGTGCCTATTTCAGACCATGTGATACACAGGATACACCCGTTACTCAAAAAGCTAGCAATGAAGATCGGAGTCAAGACC
>NW_019387500.1:4413-11395 GCF_000671375.1 Centruroides sculpturatus | reverse complement strand
TATCCAATTCTTTGACCTAAAAATTTATCAATTGAAAATGAATTTTTCTTTCCATCTTAAACGTAATTATAATAAAAATGCCATTTTACATCTAATTCATTTTTATCATCAAATATCATATTGCGTAACATTAGAGTTTGACTGTCTACATTTGTCCCAATAGCAAATCTCAACCGCATAATAAAATCTGATATTTTCAATTTTAATTTTAGTGTAATAAGTAAGACTAAAAACCTTTCACACTTTGTTTCTAGCAGTTTAATCACTAAGTACAAACGTTTTCGGCCGTTTTGAATGGCCGCCTTCAGGTACAATAAGGTTGGTTGGAACGTAAGTTTGTAGATATTTAAATGACGTCACTGTTTACAAGGTTTCTTCTTACTAGTGACGGCATTGCTAATAATTAACAATGTCGATATCGTTTAAACTTTATCTTTTGAGTTTAACCAAGATGTGCGAATGACTATTGATGATGAACAACGGGCTCGACGAGGGTGGATTGGCCTATTTAATTTAAGGGGTTATCGAGGAGTGATTGCCACGCGGTGGAGGGCGAGTCTGCGTCTCTGCTTTTAATACAGTTGAGGGATTTCGTAAAGATTTCTATTGTTTCAATTGTTCTAAGCTTGTCATAATTAAAAAATTCAACTACTAGAAATACTCAAAGTATGATTTCAATTCATTTACATTTGCTAGAGGATGGGTCCCTGCAGTCAATCTCTATATAAAGAATCAAATAATTCATGATATTTAAAACAATGTAACAAGTTGTAAAAATATATTCAGAAATACTGTATGTACTCGCATGTAAGAAGAGGTTTTTATTCATATTTTAGTGCTTCAAAAACCTAGGTAGTCCTATATGCGCGAGCGAAGGATTCTTTGCGTTTTTGCAATAATTTCTGTAAATCGTGTATACTTCACGCTGTCATAGGTCTACAGTCTATTTAGCGTAAGTTGGCACCTACTGTAAACAAATTAAGACACACTTTCCTTTGTTTCCTGGTTTACTCCTACGTCCATTAATTAATTAAAAACCGTCTCATTCGTTGGCAGAAAATAGTTTCTAGTTATTTATAAAAACATACCTCGTCCTATATGCGAGATCATCGCATATAGGACGCATATTCTTCGATATCGCATATTCTTCGATAGCTTTTTTACATTTTCAGCTGTACTGTTTTTCTTAGAAATTGTTATAAATCAAATGTATCCATTTTGCTGGATAAAATGTAAGATTATATTTCTAATAAATACTCTATTTGTAATTTTGTGATGCTTTTAAATTATGCAAAACCTGTAAATTGAGTGCATCTTTTATGTGTTACGTGTTTTCAAAATTTTGTAATATTTTAATTTTATACTTAAATAATTAAAAACAGATTATAAAATCTCTAATAAGAAATGTCTTACTTACTTTTGCTTCGTCGTCATTGAATAACTGTAGAAAGCTAGCTTGAGTTCCTGTCGTTCCCTTCACGCCTCTGAATTTTAATTCGTCGCGCACCCTGGTTAAGTTTCTCAGATCGGCGAGTAAGTCTGACACCCAGAGACAGGTACGTTTGCCGACCGTCGTCAGCTGAGCCGGTCTAATTCAAAAAAAATAATCCAATTATAAATTTACGTTAATGTTTGATTAAACGAACATTTTATATAAAGATTTCCTACTGAAAGTGTGTATAAGAAAGAGTTGGCAGGTCCTTGTAATCTTCGGCAAATTTTGCCAACTTGTGGATGCAGCGTGCTAACTACACGAATAAAACAAAAAATATGTTATGTTTTATAATTAAATATATTTCATTAACATTAAACTATTTAATCATAGAAGTTAAGAAGTAAAATTATAAATAATTGCTTTCAAATGCCATCTTTACTGTAGAACGAATAAAAAAAGAATTTTTAGTACTACAGTGGAACCTCGGTATACGACCTTAATCCGTTCCTGGTGTTTGGACTTGTACCGAATAGAACGTATACCGAACCAACCTTTCCCATAAGAAGTAATGTAAAAATGATTAATCCGTTCTCGTGTAAAAAAATGGCTGGCTTTAAACACCTGGCTTTCCTCGCTAGTTTCTGCTTGATTTTTCGTGAGATCAGCGTGTATCTTTTTAGCTTTCTCGCAAATAATTNTTCTCTCATCATACTTTATCTTGGTGTTACTCTAACAAATTTTAATTTTTAATCATTTGGATTTTAAACAAGGTGTATGCCAGATTTGGCCAACTTAGTGGAATATGATTAAAATTCATGATTCAAAAGTACACACAATCTATCATCATATTTTTATTCTATATAAAAAGTCTATTAACCTGCTGTTATAAAATTATGAAGTAAAACAGTTATATTTATTTATTGCAAGATAGATATTTTACATTCCAGATTAGCTTTATTACCAAAAAAGAGTTCAACAAATTAAAAAACCAACAGTATTTATCATTCACTGAAATAAACCAAATTTTATTTCCATTCATTTTACAAACAAATCTTGCTTCTCTTTGGTATAATCGTTTTGCACATAACTATTATTGTTTAAGACAAAATATGACAGTTTCTAAACTACCGTATCATCTAAGTATGGTATCACTGGAATGTTCAAAGTACAGAGTTTGAATGCCAAATTCTACAGGAATTCAACCAGGAATTTGAGCAATGCTTTTACAATTTGAACTGTGCACGCAGTGAAAAAGTGCATTTGCTGCATAAACATTCTCTTACGTGTCAGTTGTCTCCCACTGCAAAAGTATTTCTTGCATTACACTGTTTTCGATGCTTTTTTGGCTTTTTGTTTTTTTTTTTTTTTTGTTTTGTGTGTTAAGTTATATATTATAAAATCCCTATTCTTTAATCATTGCATCCAAGAAGAGTGAAAGTGATGGGCCTAAGGAGAGGTTGTAGTAACAATGATTACGGTGAAAAAGGATCTTATTGCAAACCGTGAAAAAGTTATTTGGTGAATCTGGTGTCTGTATTTAAAATGTCAAAGTCAATGGAGTGTGCCATTCTTAAGAACAAGAAAGCAGTAAAAGCAGCAAATATGGCTAAAGGTATGACAAAACTGACCTCTAGGAGATTATGTTACCCAGATGGAAAAACTTCCATGTGGGTAAATGAGAAGTAAATGGCTGATGAAAGCACCTCCAAGAGTATTATTTGTGAGAAAGCCAAGCAAGCTGCATAATAGCTTTACATACTACAGTACTGTATAATGAAATGAGTTGCATTTATGTATTTTATTTATTGTTTGTTTTACTTTAATGCAGTTGAATGCCATGTAATATTTTTAACTTAAGTTATGCATATTTGCTGTTTAAGTTTATAGAAATGGAAATTGTTTAGGGGTCTAGAAATGGATAAAATCTTTTGCCATTATTTCTAATGGGAAAAATTGATTTGGATTATAAACAATCCAGAGTTCAAATGGACTCCTGGAAGAAATTAAATTTGAAGAGCCCACCATACGACCAAAAGTGTGTGTGTGTTCCATTCTTTGTGTTTCTCATTCAATATCTACATAGCTTTTTGCCACGTCGTAATCGGAGACAAAGACTACTCCACATTATCTCGTACGACACGGCACCAACAGCCCATAGCTATTGCTATGGCCGTCAGTGCCAAACGATTTATATTCCCAAAGAAAATCAAAATTTTTTTCATATTTTAACTGACTAAATCAACTGTGATTTATCAAAAATTGTGCAACGATTGACCAGTCAATCAGATTCAACTTATTAGCTATGCTCGGTACAGACATTCCCTAGTCTATAAATTCTATAATACTTTTTCAACAAATAACACAAATTAGCTTTTTTAAACAGTGCATGTATTAAATTATGAATAACTACAGTTCCAAATTTTTATAATTATATAAATTCTCCTTTTAATAATTCAGATATTGCAAAGTTTTATACATCCTATTCAGCCTGCATCAGAAGACAAAGATTTCACAACCACTTCCCAAAACAGTCAGAATTTTCCCAATTTTCAATAAGATCGACCGACAAGTAATCGAGTATTCGAAACAATACGCAAAACCATATTATACAAAATCAATAATATAAGTCGTCTTTGCTTTTGTCAGAGAAATTTTAAATGTTTGAACACATGCTTTCAAACCTCTCTCGCTTGCTTTCATAAACTTAATTACTTCGAAAGGTCATTGTTAACATTTAATGTTTCTCTTTAGAGGTACATAAACCTCTAAAGATAGATTTAAGAGTATTTAGGTATTTAAAGTCACTCCTATAAAATAAGTTTTCTTAAAATCTGAGCTTGTATTAGAGTTTTGAAAGTTTTCTAATATAATATTGATTCTGTAGTAAGTATATATATATTATATTTTTACATTAAAAACTTATTTTGATATAACAGACTTACTTTTGGTAACAAAATATTCAGTCCATCTCTCATCATTATTAAATCCTGAATTAAAAAATACATTTTTAATGATAATAATGTCAGCAAATGAACAAATATTTATTAAAATAATTATATTTTAACCAACCGTATTATCTCCAACGTAACAAGACGTGGCACCGAGATGAATGATCGGAGCCGCCGCCGGGCAGCACTTGCCAAACACTCGAACGTGAGCCATGACGTCGTGTCTGGTCAGTTTTTCTTCTTCGGCCGCCTGCCGAAAGTCGATCTTGCCCACAAAGTTCTCCATTTCTCGAATTTGTTCGTCGGTGACGGGAATACCTAATTTCTATAATCAAGTTTTTAATACATTAAAAAATTTTTAAATATTTTAAAAAGTCATTCAAAATTAAATTCAAATAAATGAAAAATTATTCTATAATTTTAGAAATTTACTTTAAAACTAACTTTACAAGACTAAGCATCCCACAAACGAAAAGATTCCACCCGTAGCAAAGTGCATAAATCTTGCAATCTACAGAAAAAATTCTATGCCATTACAATATAAATACAAAGCATTGTTCATGTTTTGGATAGTTTTTGCTAATAAAATATAAATACGAATAATTGAACAAGTTATTTATATAATTAAATCTCTCCAAGGGTGACAGTTAAGCTTAGGTTTTTGGTCCTACGGACACGCTAGTAGTTGGTTTGGGCAGCTTTGATCACAAAATTAATTTCATATGTCAATTAAATTAAAATTGCAAATAAAAATTTGTTGAATAGAATTATTTCAGATTACAAAATTAATTTTTCTAATCACAAAAGTAATTTTTACTCAAAAAAAATAATCCGAATGTTGAGAATATTCAAGTAAATTTTTAAAATATGAAAGAATTAAATGTTTTAATATCGAATAAAATTAAAACACAATAATTGTATGAAATAATATAACACCAAAACNTTTGTATATTTATCTCATATTTAATCGCATTTAACCGACATTTTTAACTTTAGTTATTCAATAAATGCTTTGTTTATTCGTTAAACCTGTCTCCTGTCTTTGAAAGGACGCCTGCTGACTTGCTCACTTCCCTTGCCACTCGATAAAAAGCCATCCGAAACGACAGCGTGAGCGGTCCTTGCAGACTGTTGTGTGATACCGTGTATCACACATGTGTTAGCTGAATGAACTTTGATTTCGGTCCAAATAGTTTTTACTAAGCCATTTAGTTAAAACCCGTTTTGTCTAGTTAAAACTAGTTTTAACTGAAATTCATTTTTGACTAGCAGTAAATTCTAGTTTTAACAAAGGCATCCAGTAAAAACTAGTTTTAACTAGTTAAAACGGGTTTTAACTAAAATCGGGTTTTAACTGTAACATATATATATATAGATGTGTGTAACGTTACTATTCGATGTATTTTTACAGCAAAATAATCTGCGAAATTTGGCGTTCTTTCTTTTCGCTGGTATTCATTCTTACGCTAACTGAATAGTAGCTGATCACGTGATAATGGACAATACCCATCGCCCTCTTTAGGCTAAAATACATAGTTTCTCTAACCTAATCGCATCTAAACTGTATATAGCGAATGCAGTCGAAAATATTACTAGATGAAATTTTAAAAAATTAATTTTCTTCACAGACTTTACATACAAATTTTTAAAATGATGATAAATGTGTTTTTGATAAAAACAACTTTTTAATAAATTACATATTGTTTTTATTAAAAATTTTTAATAAAAAACAGTTAGTTTAAATTGATTATTATACTTTTATAATTAGAAATTAAAATATATAAATAAATTTATTTTTTATTATTATTAATTTATTCATAACGCAAATTTAAATAAAAGTAATCTTTTTAACCAAATATCTTACTCGGCTCTTTAAATATTTAATAAATCGTCCAACACCCGATGCCCAGAAATGTTTTATTAAAGAAACATTAACGTTTTCGACCCAGATGCAACGAATTTCTAACGTCTAAAGATTTGTTGTAATAAGCGGAAATGGTTGAAGTTTACCTCGGTAATCCCAATGGCCGCGCTTAGCTTGGTTTGGTTAACTACATTTTTAGTAGACGTTTCTTTTTTTTTTCTTTTTAGGTACACCTTTTTTCCGTCTACTAAAAATGTAATTAACTTAACCTAACCAATCTAAGCGTTGCCATTGGGACTACCGAGGTAAACTTCAACCATTTCCGCTTATTTCGTTGGATTATTTGGGGAAAGTTAATCAGTTTATAAAGGAAAAATTAGGAATATAAAATAGCCCAGATAGTTTGAGAGCTTAATTTGTTTGACTAAAAATGAAACAACGGTGAAAATTTCAGTAGACTCTCACTACACTAGAAATTTAATTTTAAAAGAATTTTGAAAAAAAAAAGTTAGTTTAGACAACAAAGAAATGAAAAAACATATACAGCAGACTTGTGTAAAAGGTGAAAGTTGAGAAAGCAAAAACTTCAACCAATAATTAAACAATAAAAATTAAAAGGAAGTAAAATATTGTTAAGTAAAGACTACTATATAAAGGATAATAAAATGTATACTTATGATTATTAGTCTGGATAAAGTGATTAAATTAACTGGTTTTTTAAGAAATAATCAATAA
>NW_019387500.1:0-3914 GCF_000671375.1 Centruroides sculpturatus | reverse complement strand
TTGTCATCTAACTCATATTTTTTCAAATTTAATTTTAATTTATTATGATTCATTACACTACCAATTGAACTGCTTACAGTTAGAACTAAAGATTCTGTAACAAACAATTGAAAAAATTGTCACAATTTGTTGTGCTTTAATATACTTATATAAACAGTGTCGTTCCATTTGATTAATATAATTTTTAATAAAAATAAAACAATTTGTTATTCGGGGGTGGAAATCTTTTGTCAACTGAAGTTCCAATAATATGTAAAATAAATGAATAAATTTTGATATACAGGTATTAGTCAAATGAATTATCAATACAATATTTATTCAATACTGTAATACTTTTTTTGCTTAAAACTGGCAATTTTTACATCAAAGTAAACAATTTGCTGTACAATAAAGTATTTTATTCTATAAAATTTATACATTTTCTGAATCTTTTCGTGGGAGTAGAGTTGGCTGGGAAGAAAATTGTTTTACAATTAGCTCTGATAAAATACAGTGGAAATTGGTGGAGTCTCTATATCTGCTCTACACACACTTCTCATAACAAACAGTTATTCTAATCTGATCTAAAGAAGACCACAGTTTGCTTCTACTCTGTGCTGGTGTGTTTTCTTTAATAAAATCAATTTCTTCATCTGTCAGATTAAAAGTTTCAAATACTGTCCTGCAGTGATTTAACAGCTGATCCCAGGGTAAGGCAGCTTTTTTGGCATCAAATAGAGTTGTAAGTGGGTTCTTATGGAAAGATGAATTGACATGGTTTGTAAAAGAATTAGAGTAACCTGGCATCACTGACAAAATTGCAGCAGTTGGACTATGAACAGAAATTTTTTTCAAAAACTGTTTAAATTCTCTCTTACTAGGTTTTATCACTTGACAAATAAAGTTTTTATATATTTTTTTTCTTCAAGGCGTTGCCGTTTGCTCGCAGTTGCAGCTGACGTAAAGTTTATTTTTCGTAGTGGTTTGTAACCACAATCTTTTACATGTGGCACAATCCAATTATTTGGTCAGTCAGTACATGTCTTATTTTAATTCTTTCTGGCATTGCAGAAAGAATTAAAATAAGACATTCTTTCTGCAATGCCAGAAAGAATTAAAATAAGACGTGTACTGACTGACCATGCAATTGCAATGCCCATTTATCACCTCTCCATTTTTCTTAGCTAAAACTCACACAACTAAAGCTGGCTGCAGTAGATTTTGTGAGTGATTAGAATGCATTTCAAGCATCTCTGTATGGATGTATTAGGCTGATGTGGGGCCTTTGTGTCTGAAATATGCTGATGAGAAGCTTGAAATGCATTCTACTAAAAATTTGATTGCGGTTAATTAAAGGCTATGATTTTGTAAAAATTTAGTCTATTTTGTTCCAGTCAGTCCCTGATATGATGATGAATATGGCAATAATAAATAGGAGGGTTTATTAGGCTAATTAATTTAATCTTAATAATAGGTTGTTAGACTCGCACAACACAAAACCATGGGGAGAAAAAAAAATTGATGGTAATTTTAAATACAACTTAATCAACTTAAACTGAGACTAAATATAAAATAAAATTCATGTTTACATAACACAGTTTATGTTATGAGAAATGGAAAGTCTCAAATGAAGATACGTACTGTACTAAAATGCATTTCGGGCAGTAAAAATAAATCGAACGTTGCTAATTAATACATCTACAGTTAGCAAGTAAACAACCTTTGAGTCACCATAACATCTGGACACTTAGTTAGCAAGTTTCTCTTCTTGTTTAAATAAAAAAAACAAATAGATAAACAAATCATATTTTCGTTATTAATACTCGATACTTAAGAATATCGGTACGCTCGTTTCGATATTGCATCTCTAGTTATGCAGATGTAATGCACACCTTATCTCTATAGACGAGAACACTTAATAAATCCTCCAACACTTCATGCCGAGAAACGTTTTATTAAAGAAACATTAACGTTTTCGACCCAGATGGAACGAATTTCTAACGTCTAAAGATTTGTTGTAATTTGTCTTTTCATGATGACTAGATGTTTACTTTTGTCAGCTCGTGTTATGACCAAGTCATTGTTATTTACCATTGTTTTGCGTGCTTCAGATGTTTCATTTCAATGGTCTACGACTATGGTCTTTGAGAAAAATCTTCCATCTGAAGAAATCCCTTTCTAAATCATTGAATTCTAAGATTCCTCTTTTCAGTTTCGCCATTGAAATTTGCCATAAGTTTTCGTCTTCCGGAACGAAGTTAGGCCCTTTTTGAGAGTTTCCTTGATTTCTGTTGGAATGTCTACTTGATCCCATAAAGCAAATGGTGAAGGGTTTATGTTCTTTTTCTTTTGATACTTGTTTTGTCATGATACATGTCATTCTTCTGACATATCTTTCCTTTAAATCTCTGTATACTCTGTTCGTCAATAATCTGATCACTCTTTCGTTAATTTCATTAAGTCTTCCTGGATCATTAATGTATATTTCATTTTCTAATGCAATGAGTTCTTGTAGCATTCCAAACTTTCTATTTTTTGTCAATCTGATGGACTTACGTAGACAATCCTTTTTAATTTTTCTTTCAATGAAGCACACACCTTTGGAATACTGATTCTATAAATGGACATTAGAAAGAGAAATCTCAGAACTCAATGATTTAGAAAAAGATTTCTTCAGATGGAAGATTGTTCTCAAAGACCATACCCGTAGACCATTGAAATGAAACAGCTGAACCACGCAAAACAATGGTAAATAACAATGACTTGGTCCTAACATGAAATGACAAAAGTAAACATCTAGTCATCATGAAAAGACAAATTACAACAAATCTTTAGACGTTAGAAATTCGTTTCATCTGGGTCGAAAACGTTAATGTTTCTTTAATAAAACGTTTCTCGGCATCATGTGTTGGAGGATTTATTAAGTATTCTCGTCTATAGAGATAAGGTGTGGATTACATCTGCATAACTAGAGATGCAATATCGAAACGAGTGTACCGATATTCTTAATTATCGAGTATTAATACCAAAAATATGATTTGTTTATCTATTTGTTTTCTTTTATTTAAACAAGAAGTGAAACATTCTAAGTGTCCAGATGTTATGGTGACTCAAAGGTTGTTTACTTGCTAACTGTAGATGTATTAATTAGCAACGTTCGATTTATTTTTACTGCCCGAAATGCATTTTAGTACAGTACGTATCTTCATTTGAGACTTTCCATTTCTCATAACATAAACTGTGTTATGTAAACATGAATTTTATTTTATATTTAGTCTCAGTTTAAGTTGATTAAGTTGTATTTAAAATTACCATCAATTTTTTTTTCTCCCCATGGTTTTGTGTTGTGCGAGTCTAACAACCTATTATTAAGATTAAATTAATTAGCCTAATAAACCCTCCTATTTATTATTGCCATATTCATCATCATATCAGGGACTGACTGGAACAAAATAGACTAAATTTTTACAAAATCATAGCCTTTAATTAACCGCAATCAAATTTTTAGTAGAATGCATTTCAAGCTTCTCATCAGCATATTTCAGACACAAAGGCCCCACATCAGCCTAATACATCCATACAGAGATGCTTGAAATGCATTCTAATCACTCACAAAATCTACTGCAGCCAGCTTTAGTTGTGTGAGTTTTAGCTAAGAAAAATGGAGAGGTGATAAATGGGCATTGCAATTGCATGGTCAGTCAGTACACGTCTTATTTTAATTCTTTCTGGCATTGCAGAAAGAATGTCTTATTTTAATTCTTTCTGCAATGCCAGAAAGAATTAAAATAAGACATGTACTGACTGACCAAATAATTGGATTGTGCCACATGTAAAAGATTGTGGTTACAAACCACTACGAAAAATAAACTTTACGTCAGCTGCAACTGCGAGCAAACGGCAACGCCTTGAAGAAAAAAAATATATAAAAACTT
>NW_019387499.1:0-10512 GCF_000671375.1 Centruroides sculpturatus | reverse complement strand
TCTACATATTTTTCTCCCCCGGAGATAGCAATACTTGAATATTCAATAGATAGAGAAAAATTTAGTTTATACTCGAAGCCACATTTTAAAGTTAGGAAAAGTTTACGATAGATTTCTGGCTCCCAGTCAAATTTCGCACTCCATAATAAACAAGTATAGACGACAAACAGGACATTAGTCTGCTTGGGGACAAGGACGGGTGAGGGAGAGAGAGGGGGGGTTTAGTCGATGACGTCACTCGGATGTTTTAACTAAAAATCTCCCCCCAGGTTGTGGTGTTTGTGTTGGTCCCGTCACCAAGGTGATATCGGTCATTGGCCTTGACGTAGCGCATTTACTCGCGCCTCCTCTCTTTTAACACCGTTACAACAAATAAAACTTCGTACGACAAGTTAACAATTCAAATTATCCTCATTATCACTCAACTTACAACGCTTTTTTCTTAATTAAATTCATGCAGATGGGCGTTTATGTTAAATTCGAAAGTCTATATATATATACGTATATACGTTTTATTTAATGTATAAAAACGTAGTTACGTAAAGCGTATCGATGCTTACGTTGGTTTGTACGCTTTAACAAACGAGAGCGATTAGTTTTCGCTAAATTAATCGAGTTAGAATTAAAAATTACGTAAGTTTTCTCGAGTTTTTTTTTTTCTTCTTCTTCCCCCCTCTCTTCCTTTCCTTACTTTCAACCTCCATCACGGAGCATTTGGCGGCGCATATTCTCTTTAATGGTTTGTCCGTTAGAAATAATTAAAGGAAAAAAGTGACGCTTCTCTAACGCCATTACCACTCCACACTGTCAATGGGAACATTCTTAAATAGTCATTTAGTCTGCGAAGAAAGTTGTTTCATTTTTTCCCCCCTTTCCTTTTTTTTTTCTAAGAGACACCTCGGTATCCGAGACGAGTTAAAGAAGTGTAAGGGGTTAAAAGGAGGAAAAAAAAAGAAAGCTTCGGAGTAACGGTAATTGCCGGAATTGTACCAGAAGTAGCCAAATTACTGCACGTGAAACGGTACAAGTTTATCCAGGTTTGAAATTTCTTGGACGAGATCCAGACTTTACCTCCTACTATTGTTACTTGCGGTCATCTTTTTTGGAGGGAAACACGTGGACGTCCTTGTCTTCGCACTAGGGGGCTCTTTCGTCCGCCGACCGTTCGTCGAAGCGCCACCGTGTCAAATAGTCGAACTAATCGATGTTCGTCAACACACGCAAACACATCGCGAGCCGCCGACGTCGTTCGGGACGTTTTCTTGTAAATAAAAAAGCAAACGGGGAAGAAAAAAACAATAGGAAAAAAAATATGACCGATGGAAATAATCACAAATAGCTTCTCGCTCTTTTAATTTAGTTATAAAACGGTGGACGAACGATGTCGAAAATGTTTTATTAAACGGCGTAACACTCGGTGTAGCGTGTTTATCGCTTGCGGTAAATAGAATTATCGAATTTGATTGCTAATAATAATCGAGATTATTACTCAAACATGACCCTAATAAAGGGGCACCTTCCACTAATTGTGTAATTAAGTCTTTTATTGTTTCTGCCAATGAAATTGATAGCGCGGCCGTAAAACTCTCCCCGACGACGACAACAACAACAACAACATTCGCCATTTTTGTATCGTAGTCGGCGATTGTTTTTCTAACAGGTTAAGGCGAACGGAGAATGTGAAACTATTCACGCCAATGAATGTCATTGGAGATGATTGTTTTCGCCTACAAATTCGACGTCATCTATCCGATCCAGAGAAAACGTCCAGATCGATTTCCGTCTGACGCTACTTTCGTCTGCAGGTTAGTCGAAATCTCTCTCACTCACTCGTCTGCTACGTCTCAACCGTGCGGTGTAAACAACTTATTGTTTTCCTCATTCCTTCCACCATTTGCATATAATATGCCGGGGGGGATATACTAGCCAGGAGGAGGATGGGAAAGTCGGGTTTTTTTTTTTTCGCTTTCGCCCGTCTTTCTGATGCTCGCTACTCGCTACCTAGAGAGAGAAAAGAGACGTGATTGGCAACTTTCCGAGACTGGAGATGTGCCAAAGATCGCAGTCAATTTCTATTCTGGTCCTCCGTCCGCTTTTTCGGCCCCTAAAGACCCTGTTTTTCTTTCTTAGCCCCCTTACCGGGGTGGTTCCCTTCTCTTTCTCTATCGTTTTCTCCATCCCGAAAAAGAAACTTTTTCCTCTAGAACGGAGATAAGTACCGTAAAGGTGGCACTTAGCCCGACAGCACGCGACTGGACCTTTCTTTTCGACACGTCTGCTTTCTTCGTCCCTGTATCGGTCAGAACCGTTTATCTGAAGAATCGGTCAACTGCAGTCGCATCGGACATGCGTCACTGTATTGACTTCTGATAGGAAAATATTTCGTCTCCTCTCCTCCCGTGCGGGAACCATTTTTTTTTTTCCGGGGGTCTCTCTCTCTCTTCTAACGTAATTTTATTTATTTTTTCTATAAATATATTTTGTACTTGTGCGCCGAAATTTTCGGTCCGTGTCCCGTTAGACAGACGTTATAAAACTCTATGGAGCCAGCCGGAGGTATTATATAGCCCGGTGAAGAATGAGATCCGGTAAAGCAAAGAGAAATTCAGCCGTCAACACGTGTCCATTGCCAAAGACGTCCATCTATCGAATCGACCTAAAATCAATACGGACGGGGAATGGTCGACCTTTGCCAGTACGGGAAGTTGGGAGGTCAGGTCCTATACCTATAGCCCTACACCCCTCGTCCGTGGCAAATGGTAGGTTCCCGGCGAAAGAACCAGGACGAGGAGAGTGTTGTCGTTCTGGTATTTGTTCCCTCCGAGGCAGTGGCTACGGCCGCTTTTACTACACACTACTGCCAAATAGCTAGTTAGCACGAACACTAGCGATAAGAAGTCTACAACTTTGCAGTCGAAAATTGTCGGTTTAAATCGATACCAGTTGTTAGTCCCGCATTTTACCATTACAATGAACGGCGTTAATAGAAAAGGCTCCCCCCGGCTGATTAGTAACTGCAGATTACGCTGCTTTAGCCCCCCTGCGATAACAATGAACTCGGCCGAGTACACGTACTAACTTACGGAATTAATAGGCAGGTAATGTCATCATCGGACCACGCCATTCCGAGGGTAGGGATAGGTACTGTACTGTACTATCCGACGAGGACCGCTCGGAATTATACAGTTTAGTGGATTACGTAAGGCTCTGGATCGGGTCCAGAAGCGTTTCGACTGGCAGACAAAGGTCCAGTTAGGGGCAGACTGCAGGAAAGACTTCCCAAGGGAAGACGAGGTACCAATCCCCGTTGCATCCCTGCTGCGTGGCCTTGTTACGTTACCGCCGAATTCGGGGCACTTGTTTTTCTCATTAGCTTCAAACCAGATGGTGTAAAAGTGGGCATTAGTACGTGCGAAACAGTAAAGCACTTCCTGGTTTGCCGTTTTGTGGCCTTATTAGTAACGATGACGATAGGGAAAATATAACGTCAAGAACGTCAGAGAATCCAGGAAGAAAAACGTTGCGCCGATATTTGCCGTTATTGTAGCTATTTGACAAAGGGCAGGGAACAAAATATCGTCCTAAATGACGTACACTTCCTGTGCCATAAACACCGCGCTCTTGTAAGGGGAAGAAGGGCATGTTTTTCCGGGCGTCTATAGCTGGCCACCGGCCGTGTATAACGAGGCCTCAGTGGGGTATTTGCATGATTCTCTCTGCCCGTTGTCAATCGGGGGAGGGGGCACCCTGCCAGCTGTACGTCTCCCCGTCAATACCCAACCTGGTAGGACGTACCAGCAGACGTCAAATCGCTGACACGTCCTAGTATTCCGAAATGTCAGTAGATGGCGCTAAGTGACAATTTGATTTATGGCCCTCTACGTACGTTACAAAAATGTTCATTCATAGTTCAAGTAATGTTTAAGCCGCTAAGGAATGAATTTATAATGGATGGCCTCTTCTTACTTAATACGGGCACGGAAATCTTTCGTTATTTTCGGTCTCCGTCCACCATTTTACCTTGCAGGGTACGATCTGCTTTCAGCCTATACCCAGACTTAGCAGATGGGGATGGGGGTTTTTATATTGTACTTCCCTAGGCCACCTGTCTCTCTTTGGTCCCCTGCAATAGTTTGACGTTTAGCTTTACTGTCAATCTGCTAATCCAACTTTGTCTGCTCGCTTTACTCCGGCCGATTGACTTTTTCAACTTATAACTTGCCGCCGCCGCCGCCACCCAAAACTTAAAAGTGTGGGAGGTAAATTGATCCACATCATCTCGGATACAAGAAACCATTCAATGTTCATATTTTTACAGCTGCTAAAATACTCACTTGATGGATGACGTGGTATATATGAAAGCATTCTTTTCTGTCGCGCGATCTTGCGCCGCACGGGACACGTGTTGCACGCTTGTTGGAGAGGTCAGAGGTCAGTCGGAAATTCTATCCCCAAGACTGACAGCTAGTTAGAACATGGGACATTTTTCTATTTCGCTACTCTGTTTTCCTTTAGTTACTTCCCCCTTTTTTAACGGCAACGTTTTCCTTCCCCCCTTTTTTTTAGTAGTTTCTTTTGCTAATTATATATTTAAATCATTAGAAATTTGGTGATAACAGTGGACACGGCGTAAAACGTTATCGATAAACAACCCCGTCTAACAGAAACGAGGGACAAAATGCGCGGAAAAGAAGGTAATATTTAAAACTAACCATTAACTTTGTCAATTATAAAAATTGCTCAGTATCTTATTTTACTTTCTTGTACTCTGAACCATAATGCAGCTGTGGTACCCCAGGCTAATTGTATACGACCGGAAAATACCTAACCGATGTCGTTTTTAAAAACATCGTGAGAAAGCATTCGGTAAGATAACATTTACTAGCTTGGTATGGGAATGCCCAGTTTTGGTCAGCAGAAGAGGTGAGAACTCTACAGTGACCCTTAGGGGGTCTTCAGAGGGCCCTCGACACTCACCTGTAATTATGCCTTTGACCTTATTTCAGTTTTTAGTTGTTGTCACCACCTCTTAAATGTGGTGTGTTCAGAAATGCCTGGGGTAAAAACAAGACATCCTTTTGTTCGCTTCTGTTACCAACTGCCCTCGGTCAAAACTCTGTTTTTGATTACAAAAATAAGTCGATGGGTGGGGTGCATTATTCGGGTTCTAGTAAATGTAAACATTCTAAACGGTCTTGTACAGATAAAAGTATTTTTATCTTTCTAACAATACCATTTTCTGCGCCAATAGTTTCCAAATTCTGTCCAATTTTCGATTTTACTCGTTTGGTTAACTTTCTAAATACATTTTTCCTACAACTTTCTTCCCTGTTTACAACATTCTACCACATTCTATAAATACCAAAAAGGTACTTTTTTTTTAAAAATTTTAACTCTTTAATTACATATTTAAAGTAATTATTTTAATATTTATCACGCGAAATTCCGGTTGCAGAAGTGTATATTTCGCCATCCATTTCAAAAGGAAAAACACTGGAAATTTAAATTCAAATCGCGATACATTCGACAGAAATAGTTATACAGTATAAAGATCAAATTCCGTATCGTTCTTTTATTTTAATGCTTTAAAAAAAATATGACAGATGGGAGAGTATAACCTTGATATATACACTTGCTGACCACATTCATAAATAGTCTGTCTGGATATTATTATTATTAGACCAAGATTGATCAAAATGTTTTATGATCGATCATTTTATCGAACACTTTTAATAGTGCTACATATATTTAGAAGATAATAAAGTAAAATAAGGTATAAAGAGATCGTATCTCACGTCAGTTTTTATCTAAATCGATAGAAAAAAAAAAACGATTCGATTCTGAAATTTTTAACGTTGAAAATTAAATTTCTATGGTATAATATAAATTTATAAAAACAAATTATAAGGGTATAATTTGCCAAGCTTTTTAGTCTACTTAAATGTATAAAAGATAGTTAAGTACCAAATCCACACAACACATTCGTTATTTTTATTGGTTCCTTTTTCATTTATTTATTTTTGACCAATGCATAAACTTAAGCTCTTGTAATTCTATCGTGAAATTTACTTTGCTAAAGATGGATTGCTTTAATAAATCTTGTATTATATTAAATCCCCGACTATTATTATAATCCCCCTTTGCCAATATCGTTGCATAAATTGGTGATATCTAAAAGAAAATGAGCATAATTTGATGCGAAAAACATGTAATTTTTGCTACCTTCTTAATGTAAAACAAACTTCTTTTGTTCTTTAGCAATTCTTCTGTGTTTTTTTATTTGTTTTTATACGCCAAATTCGCTTCGAATTAATATTATAATTATTATAGAATATATTACAATAGAGTATAGAGAAATTACTGTTTAAAACTCGAGTGTATTGTTGAATTATTTTCCATTGTAGATCCTCTCGGTGACATTTTATATTCAGAAAATATCCGAATAGTTTTCACTTTTCTATGCACGATTATCCCATAAGGCATATCTTACTGTTTTATAACGTGTATATTCTACACGGTAGCGGGGTTATATATTTGTGAAATATAGTATAAAATACAGTTACATCATTTATGATAATACCCCGTTATATTTCCGTTTTCTGTTACATAAAAAATGTGTATGAAGTATATCATGTGAAAAGTAAACATTCCGTTTCTGTAGTACTGTACTATAGTTTCTACTTTATCGTAAGGCTAAAGTAGCTTTAAAAAATATATTTTTACTATTCGCCCTTTTATGAAAATTAAAATGCTATCAAATGGTTATTTTATAACCTCTTCTTCCTCTTCCCTCCCTCCCCTTTTCTTTTTATACCTATTTCAAGAGGCGTATAAAGTGTAAACGTTTCCTTTATTTCTTCTTGTAAAGAATACTTTTCTTTATATAATTAACGTTATCGAATTTATGTACCTTATTAATTTAGATTTCCTACCATTAGCGCTCCGGTATTCGATCTATTATAGGAAAGAATGTTAATCCAAATACCTAAACTTGATACAGTTCAGCACTTTTTCTACCTTCTTCCTCCTTTCCATTATAAGTTAAGTGACTAATTTATTTATACCTCTTTTATATACGTTCTTTATTATTAAAGATTGTTTTTTTAAAGTGATATATCCTTAAAATTAATCCCTTTTTTTGGTGTTCTTAGTCCCGTAATACACACAATCTATAAATTATCCAAGCGTGTTTATCAAATTATCCTCCTTAAAAATATAATATTGATTTTAGATAAGGAATAACACTCTGGAGAATGATTCTATCTTACGAAATAGGAACCGTATTCGGTTTTTTACCAAATTTCTTATATTGAATTTGATTCCAAAAATAAAATCCCAACTCCTCTTTGACTATTTTTATTTTTGTCTTTCTTCTTTATATATATATATATAGAGTTGGTTTACAAAATAAATAAATATAAAAGTAATTTCAGACAAAGACACACACACACACACACACACAAACACTCGCTCTCTCTGGCATCCCCCGATAACCGATTCAGGATTTAAAGTTTTCCATGCGTATCCTTCTATCGAGAATTTTTAAGCCGGCATCTAAGAAAATTACGTCACCATCCGTGCTAAAGTCATAAATTAAGAAAAATGACACGCGATGATTAGGTCCTCTTACGTCTTTCGTCTTAAGCAAATTGCGAAAGCCATTAAAACCGGCAGCAGTTTGCGCCTAGAGAAAATTACGTCATCATTTTAGTACCTTTCGGCATTTATACTTTGTGGGAAATTACGTCATAATTCGATCTTTAAAGCGAATTAAGCATTACCAATCTAAATCTTAACGTTTGCCCTCTCGAGTAAATTACGTCATCGCCGCATCTTCCAAAGCTACTACCCGAGTTAAATTAATTCGACAGTTTTAGATGATCGTAACTGATACATAAACTGGTCATTTGGAACTATTGTAAATCGCCCGTTTTCTCAATTAATACAATCCCCCCTTTCTAAACTCCATTTATTTTTTTCAACGTAGGCCTTAAGATCTTTGGGGTTTTTTACTCGAAAATATTAAACATAACCCACCCCCCCAAAGGTCTAGGTACATAAGGGTTGTTAAAGGGATCGTAAAACAATTTACTCTGCAAACTTTCCCTATTTTTCCCCCCGTATATTACGTCATTATTAGTTTCTAGATTCCTGTTATTAGGGTCCCGCTTTCGCTTCACTTGCTTTTCAAATTATACCTAATAGTGACGTAATTTATGTAAGATGGGAAAGATTGAAGGATACGAAAAATTTTTGACGTAATTTTCGAACGTGAATGGTCCTTATATACGAAGTTTAACCAAGGCCTTACGTAATTTTATCACTATTAGCCTACATCGTCGTCATATTTACCTTAATAAGGATGTAGTTTGCGGAATAAAACCCGAAATACCGGCTTAATCTTATAATTTTTTTTTAATATATAGACAATTTATAAAGTAAAATTTTCGGTAGAATATTATTAAGATCGATTATCGCTAACGTAAATATATTTTTAGGCCACCGTATTTTTATTTTTTTTATCATCTTTTATCCTAGAAAAAACACACAAACACACACACAAGTAGATAATTTAGGAGCCTTCATTAAATATAAATTAGAGTTTTTAAATATAATTAATATATAAAAATATTGAGTACTTAATTTAGTTTAAACATAATTAAGTTTAGTAGTTTACGAGCATTTAAATTCCTATTTTAATTTAGGTAGCCTTAATGACAGTTTTAAATGTATCGTAGTTATCTTTTAAATTCTACTTAATGTAGATCAGTTTAGGAGCATTTTAACTCGTAAATTTCATTTAAGAGCCTTTAATCTCGATTCAATACGAAACAGTTTGAGCATTAAACTCAATTAATACACAGCAATTTAAAGTTAATCTTATTTACACTCAGTTTTAAATGTAAAGCAGTTAGAATCCTTTAAACCCAGTTACANCGGAAAAAAAAATCATAAATAAAATAAAAGTTAAAAAAAATATATAATTCACGTTACGACAATTTAAACGCAATTACCTTTCGGACCGAACGAGCGTGAGTGCGTGACGTCATCAACCATTGAGTATTTTTACGTCTGTAGGAGTTCACCAACAGATCGTAAAATCACCCGTCAAACACATCGTAAAGTCGCGTTGTAAAAATCCCTTCTACACATCTCCAGCGTCATGCCTCCTAGCGACAGTTAACCGAAACACGCCTCCACCCTCCCTTTTATCCGTCTCACGTGTTACGATTCGCACGCAATATCGGGAAACAAACGAATTCGCTTTTCACAACACAGCAACAATACTTTTATATATAAATAATATACAAAAATGGAAAGAAAAGAGGAGGAGGAGGAGGAAGAAGAAGAAAACATTAATAAATCTTTAAACACTAATAATATAATACGAAAAATCTTTCCCCCCCTTTTTTTTTTAATTAAAAAAGAAAAAAATAATAATAATCCGTTTTGTTCGTTTCACACTTAAGTAGAATTTGCAACCGGATCTGTTCACTGCGCATGCCTTACGTGCCGATATTGTTACTATAGAAGCCCCGAGGTGCCATTCCGGAAGTGAGGCATAGCTTTAATTAACCTTTCCGGCACTTAAATTACTGTCGTGATATTTCGTTCATTATAACCTCGGGATATTCTCTACCTGTATGGCGATAGGAAGAGCATAATACCTTAATAAAAATCATTGTATAAATAACAATTTCCCCGCAAAAATCTGATATTTTATTAACGAAAAACTCGTATAACGCGCACTTACTAGAATACACTTTTATGGGCTTTCTAATACTCTTATATACACGTATACGTATTTATGTATGTGTATATATATATTAAACACTATATTAATTACATTATATATATATATTTGGGGGGTACTGTACATATATGCGAATTTTTACTCATCTTGAATTATTCAATCTGTGAGATTCGCTGCTTCAGTTTGGTCGCGGTGTCGCCTATTACTCATATTTTATTCACCCTTCTGTGAAATAAAATTACGTGCTTAGCTTGTAATTTATTACGGTGTGTTTTTTTTATTTTTTTTATGAAAATTTAAGAAGGAGAAAAGAAAAAGATGTAAATAAAAATGGAGGGTCGGTGTTGTAATAACTCGTTTGGTCTTTTAATTGATAAAATAGAAGAGCTTCGGGTGATGGAAATAGTTCATTCTGATTAGAGACAAGGACAAGGTATACTCGACTAACGAGTCATGATGAAAATAGAAAAGAGTTGGATAGACGTTTACAACATCGAACTGTGCCAAACACGAAACGAGGAAACGTCACGATGAATAATTTTCTAGCTCTTCAACCTCTTCGTTTGTTTCTAATACGACTCTCCTCACCCCCTCACCCCTTCTTCGAATTTTTATAGTAGTAAATCCTCGTGTAATTTGGTAGTATAAATTACGTTTCGTTACGTATCAAACTTCACTCTCCACTCCTCTATCGAAGAGATCATCTATACAAGTCAACCCCCCCCCTATAACACTGTTGATAATTCCGTGTTGTACGA
>NW_019387498.1:9015-10507 GCF_000671375.1 Centruroides sculpturatus | reverse complement strand
ATCGATGTATTGATACGAGACTAAAATGATAATTTACTAATCGAAAGAAAAATTATTTTTTATGCTGTAGAAGATATAGAAATATTAGTTGTTGTTAATATATATATATATATATATATATATAATTTATAATACTCTATCTTTATTTAAGAGTGTAAACTATATTAATTGTACTGACCCTTACATAACATACCAACATAAACAAATCATTATTTTTTCAACGTTATTGTTAAAGAAAAACCACGTTCTGATAATAGCAGAGTAACTGGGAGGGGTTCAAGAGACTTTTGTATAAATTAAAGAGAAAAAAATAAGTGCACGAAAAAGATTTGAATGTGATAAACTCGGTTGTACACATCTGCTGTATATACAATATATAAGAGTTGCTCTTTATCCATAGTATTATAGGGGTGAATGTAAATTTGCTCGTTTTAATTTGGGTCTCCCTCTAATATCAGTTCTAATTACACTACATGGGAGTAGTAGAAACAGTTGATAACGTGAAATAAAAATGCACAAACGTTTTCTCTATTTGATAAAAATAATATTTTAAGTTGCATAAGTTGATTTCGTTAACGAAAAAGGCCGCTTTCATACTCGCGTGTACCAGCCATCCGGACGCGCCACTAACAATTGGTATCAATCGTTGGTCCATGAAAAAGCTGCACGACACTCAATAGCGAGCAATTATAGCGGGGATCCGAGCCTCCCTGACAGACGAGAGCTTCTAACACCCGTGGGAAAGCACTTTCAAAATACGAAGATTTCAATGGAGAGATGAATGGATGCGACAGAATTGTTCGTAATTTTTACGAAATGAATTCAAATTTAGAAAAAAAAATGACATATTTTAGTAAAAACTATTTATGTTATTATTAAATAATTAATACTTATTATTAAAATATTTTTTTCTGAAACTCATTTCTTAAGAATTAAACAGAAAAGTCGTGTTTAAACTTCGGTCGTCAACTCGAATGCATTTCGACTTACTTTGCCATCTGGTGTTGAAATTCAGAAGTACTTTTCAATTCTATAACATCATAATGTTGTGAATATTAATTATATACTTCAGATTGAAATATAAATATTCTAAAAATTTATTTAATTGAATAAATATTCATTAATAATAATTAAAATTAATTTATGCTAGATTATAACTTATAAAACACTTTAAATATTGCTAACTTCTTAATTCGATAGCAATATACTGTAAATGAGCAGAATTCAAATGAATAACGCCATAAATTATATTTAAAAAAAAGTGCTGGCAGAATCTCACTCAATTTAATCAATTCAAAATGAACGAAAATCTTCCTAGATGGCAGTAATATAGATAAATAGCTGAACTAAACTAAAGATATATTGCCATCTGTTGGTAAACTTATTTACTAAAATTTATATTATTTAATAATTAGCTCCTATAACAATAATTGTTTTATTAATAAAATAATATGATAATAAAAAATCAAAAATAATTATTTTTAATCTAAAA
>NW_019387498.1:0-8974 GCF_000671375.1 Centruroides sculpturatus | reverse complement strand
TTTATTTAGAAAAATACAAGATTTTCTTTTTGAAAAAATAAAAAGTAAAATCTTTTTACTACCGCAAAATAAAGGAAATTGTGTTTTGTATCTTGTTTTGTTTTAAGAAATGACCGTACTCACATTGACACGATTTTCAGAAAAAGAAATCTTTTTGGAAAGTGTCCAAGAAAGCAATCAAAATATTATATATATTTCTATACTGCCTTTATGTATAAATCTTTAATTCTTTCCTTAAAACTCATAATAAGTCGACAACATTAAATCCTCCATAAAAAGTTCTCTCTTAAATGATTAATCCGCATATAATACATTCTTATGATGTCAGCAATTGACTATCACGGAACGATTTCGTGCATAGCGATTTATCTCGTAACAATAAATTATTATATCATCTAAATTCTAAATATAAGAAACTGCATTCTACTCGATATCCACTACATGTAAAATTGTTGTATTTATTTAGAGCGCGAAGGACTAATTTTTTTTTTATTGTTTCGTTCTTTTTTAAAGACAATATAAATGTAAATGTTAATAAAATTTTAAATATAAATGTCAAATAATATAATATAAATGTAAAGTTTATGGTCAATCTCGATATTTGACCTTTATATCATGAAAAAATGTTCAAATAAATTATTTATATGTTCTTAAAGGGTTCCATTTGAATGAATATGCTTAGAAATATTCAGCTAACATCATAAAAAGCGCGTTACGCGCCGGTGACGGTATCTGATGCATGCGTTATATAAAACTATAAAATAAACATTAATCAGCTTTTTTTTCTATATTATAAAAAAAATACATCGAATTTCTTTCCAGATTTATTAACGCTCTCCCATTGATATACCAATAAATAGAAAAAAACGATGTTTATATGTTTATTGTTTACTATTTACAATAATTTAAGTTAATAAAATATAAAAATAATTTCATTTGTCCTTATTTTGCATCTTCATCACTTCCCCGTTTAAAATATGTAATAATAGGAACATATTTTAAAATGTCTAGAAAGCATAAATCGTTAAAAATGTACTTTTTTTACATTTTTAATTAATTCTTAGAATAATTAATTTTAATTAGCTCTTTCTATTATTCGTAATTTATGAATTTTTATTACTCTTACGTTTGATATATATATTTCACTTTCCGTTTTATAAAAGTGAATTTTTTTTTTTTTATTACGTTTAAAATTTTATATATGGTGATACCAATTTTACGTCATTGCCTGCATTGTTTTACGTTTGAACAATTCTTAATAAAAGCAATGACGTCACACATATTAAATTTCGTGGTTACGTCAGCGCTATTTGTATTCTCATTTATTTACTTCTTATTTACTTTAACGACGTCATTTATGACGTGTTGTTTACTCTACTATATTCTACAACTGTAATATTCGTTGCGTAACGTGTCAGATTAATGATAATTAATATTAGAAATTTCTGTGGCCTTATAATTACTTAATTTAAATAGCGTGACGTCAGAGAAATCTTTACTTTTCTTTATACCAACATTTTTAATATTTAAAATTTGACCCGTGTCGTTCAAGTTCAAAATTTGAATAAAGTGACATCACAATAAGTTAATTTTTCTGTAAGTTTCAATGTGACAATTTTTTTAATTTTATATTTGACGTCGCCATATTTCAAAATTTTATTTTATTTTGATGTCAACTTTTTGAATTTTTATACTATTTTTCTATATTATTCTTATATAATATATAATATATTATTAGAAGACGTCAATGTGTAGCTTTACGCAACACACTGACGTCTTCTAAAATTTAAATATATTCACAAAGATAAAGTATTCTTTTATTAAATGTTAATTTATATTAATTTAAACTATTATAAAAATAATTTTAATATATTAATTAATACGAATAGATTTTTAAAAATGGAATTAAATTAATTTGCGGCGAATTAAATTTTTAGTTAAAAATTAATTTTAAAAAGTAGAATGAAGCATCGATTAAATTTTAAAAGCAAAAGGTAAATGCAACGCCATTTATATTAATTATCCAATGCCGTTAAAATGTTGCCAAATTGGCATGATGTAAAATTCAAAAGTCTTATGGGAGTTATTATAATAATTCCGTTTCATATTACAGAAAAATTCATCTGGACTTAAATTTTTTTTGAATTATGTTAATGGTACAATAGGATTTCCTGAGTACATATTATATAACAAGTTAAATTATAGTCCAAAAAAACGTTCTTCTTTTTAAATATTTTTCTATTTTTTTTCGTGTTGGATTATGGGTCACGCATCTGTTTAACAATTTCTGTCAGATGCTGCATTTCTTAAAGTATTTTCAGACTACGGTGCATAATTTTGCAACGGTAATGTATCTAAACCGAAATTTATTTATTTTGCCAAGAAATACAGAAAAGGAATATTTATTTTGTTCAAAATCTGCTTTTGACAGGCGAGAAATATTTCTTTGAAAATATCCGTTATTTTTCTGCAATTCAGTAGATGTATTATCTTTTACAGATAATTATTATCCTGCAATCTCGAAATAATTATGGTTTAAATGTTCCCGAAAGGGATACTCGTTCATTATGTCATCTTTATTTAGAAAAATACAGGATTTTTTTTTTGAAAAAATAAAAAGTAAAATCTTTTTACTACCGCAAAATGAAGGAAATTGCGTTTTGTATCTTGTTTTGTTTTAAGAAATGACCGTACTCACATTGACACGATTTTCAGAAAAAGAAATCTTTTTGGAAAGTGTCCAAGAAAGCAATCAAAATATTATATATATTTCTATACTGCCTTTATGTATAAATCTTTAATTCTTTCCTTAAAACTCATAATAAGTCGACAACATTAAATCCTCCATAAAAAGTTCTCTCTTAAATGATTAATCCGCATATAATACATTCTTATGATGTCAGCAATTGACTATCACGGAACGATTTCGTGCATAGCGATTTATCTCGTAACAATAAATTATTATATCATCTAAATTCTAAATATAAGAAACTGCATTCTACTCGATATCCACTACATGTAAAATTGTTGTATTTATTTAGAGCGCGAAGGACTAATTTGCATAAAAATAAAACAGTTGCAAGGGGTATTTTGAGAAGGTGAAATTATCCTCTATAGACAAAAATTCTGCATCCGAGCAAAAGATAAAATTCGAACAGTATCTTCCTTCGCCCAATTCAGAGTAGAGGCGCAATCGCAGTGAAGGCAGCCAATGAAATAACGCTGCCCGCACTGTTCTCACAAGCTGTGAGAATAAGTCATTCCTTATTTGAAGCGGTCCAAGTGTATGGTTAGCAAAGAGCAAGATAAGAAAACTAAATATCAAAGACTTCGCATGGCTGAGCAGTCAGCTGCTTACGGTGAAGAAGTAAGTAGATTTTGATTAATCCTACGTCTTCTAACTACTTCTCTACCCTCTACTTTTGTCCAATAATAATTTTCAGATCTTAAATATTGATTTCTTTTTTATTTGAAAAATCCATACGTAACATTTCCCGCTTCTATGACAGATGGGGGGTTTGTTACACTTATACCTTAGTAACGTATGTTTTTTTACCTGATAGATATACTGCGGTATTTCTACCACTACCAAGTTGGCGGGCAGTATGCCAATCTAATCTTTACATTTGTACCTTGTTTATGAAATTTTGAATTGTTGTTTAATACAGTTATACACGTTTATATATTGTGGCTTTTGCTGCAACAAGTAGAAACATAGTTGGCAAAATACCAATTTTAGATGTTTTATAGTATGTATGACATATTTGTTTAAAGAAAAATATTATTTATATTCTTTTAATTTAGAAAACTAAAAGCTTTAAATCAAGGAAACAGTTGTGTTTGCTAGTTGATCATGCTGATTTGACAAAAATAAACAATATTTATGTTTAAGTGTTAACTCGTTAAAGTTTAGTAAAAAGAAAAGTTTCACTTCTTGATTATAAATATTCATGTTTTTCTTAATTTCTCAATTGACTCTAACTAAGAAAATGAAATTTTCTTAGTTAGAGTCAATTGAATTAAGCACAGTAGCTCTATTGACACAGAGTCGCTTGCATAAGCCTCTATTATTCAATTATATATAAAGAAGAAGCAGGTTGCAGAAAAAAAAATCCGGATTTTCAAAGCGTTAACAATAGATTTATGAAGAAAGATCCTTCTTTATTATGAAAAAAGCTCGTCGAAAAATATTTTCTTTCGTTTCTTTTCAAAACTATTGTTTAAATCTATCGATTTTACTTTCAAATTGTTTTTAAATTTATAACATTAAAAATTGTAATAAGTTTTAAATTTTTTTAAGAAACATTTGGACTATTTTAACAAATTCTTTCACCTGCTAAATCAAATTTACAAAAAATGCTATTTTGCTCTACTTAATCTTCGATCTCGTACATTTTAGGTGTGATTCGTCTGCCAAAATTTTTTTATTTTTGCACAACAATTTTTTTTCTCTCACATCACATCATAGACGCATTTTCTTTTGGCAGATATTAAAATGTGTCAGCATTTTTCCTACAAAATATTATGTGAATTACAGTTATAGGTAAGTTATAATTATGTTCAACCTGGCAAACTTAACCTAAAAATAGTTAATAAAATAAAAAGTGCGCATGTTAATCTGTTAATTAAATTGGGGAAAAAAAGAAAAAAATATGTATCCATAACCTTGATCGAGAATTTTATTCTTCTTATTATTATTATTAAATAAGTTATTATCGTTCCTAGTAACTCCGCCCAATATTAAGTAAAAATTGCATTTATTTTTGTGCAGTTGGAATGATGCTATTAGTTTAATAAACAATTTTTATTATATATTATAGTTGATAATATATATAAAATTAATAAAGTAATAATCACATTTTATTGAACATCCCAAAATGCTCTTTATTATCACTATTATTTAATTGGCTCCAAAATCTTAATTTTGATTATAAATTAAATTTAAAAGAAAAGGTAGTTTTATTCTTTTGAAAAAAATGTCTTTAAAATCTGAATAATTTCGAATTTTATTATTTTTTAAAATTTCTTTTATAATACTGAAAGTTGCACAGAGAATAGATGATCCATGATTCTAGAATTGAGAAATAAATAAATTCAAATATATCCAGTTTGCATTCAAATAAATCAAAATCTATGGTTGGAGTATTTTGTTACAAAAAAATGCGTTATTTAAACATTCTTTCAGATGAAAAATTCAGACAATAATTCAAATATATTGTTCCTTATGAATATTTTAAAGATAAAAATATTGCATCTCAAAGAAAACAATAAGGTTTTCGAATGTCGGATTTGTCACACATCGCTTGAGTGAATCAAGTACACGTTTATTTTTTTTTTCTTAAAAGAAAACTAGAAAAAAATATTTTAAAAAAATCAGCTTAGAGAGGCAACTAAACATCTAAAATCGATATTGTTCTCTTAACAGTAGTCCGGTTTCAACTACTGGATAATTCTTTACGATAAATGGATATGGTTTACCCCATATAACTTCTTATCGGGTTTTAGTAGAGGTTGTCTGGTTTTGACGAGGTTTCAGTTCTGGCAATTTAGATCCACCATCCACACGTCTGCACCTGACAGGTTGTACACGCCCCACTTATCTGTGCTTGATACATTGATGCATTATAGGGTCTCCATTGTGACTAATGAATGATGATATCCTTTAATGTGAAGTTTTTAAAGAGGTTTTATAGTTTTTAGGTGGAATTTATAAGAGAAGAATCGCATCCCGTTTATCGATTGGTATGTTTCTAATCAATAGAAGCACGTAGACATCTATTTGGGCTCACCTTTTACTTGTTAAATCGTGTTTTGATGAATTTCTGTTTAATAAATCTCTTTAAATGGCTCCATTAAATACCAAGTTAAAGAGTTTAATGTTGTAATTAATATATTATTTCATGTTATTGATTTGTAAATGTCTTCGTTGAAGGATATTGTAATCAGAAGATGGCGTCAGAATTATTATTGATGCTTTAGTGAATCTTTCTGCTGTTTTCTGTTTGTTTTCTTTGATACGTTTTCTTGTAATTTTTAATTCGTTTTTGATTATTAAAGCGTGAAAAACTTTTTATTTTTCTATATTCGAATAGCTTTTTAAAATTGAATTTCTTATAATTCAATAAATCGAATTTTGGATATGAATTATTTTGGATAATGTCTCAAGGATCGAATCGATACTGTAAATGTCAGCTGACAAATAAAATAAAACTGAAAATCATAAAAAATTATACTAATTAATGTATTTTTAATACCTTTTAACGTGTAAAATCGATATTGGTTATATTAATCGCTTTAATTGGAAGCTTGCGTTTTAACTGTGCTATATCATTTCGGATCTACAATTTATAATGTATAAAATATTTGAGAATAATATATATATATCTGTTTGTTTATTTCAGATATAAACAAACAGATAGATAAGTTAATACAGAATTATATGTGATGCATTTCGATTGGTGACTATTCATAAAGAGTAAAGTTCAGTGGTACATAAATTGAAGATAATTACTGCCGTGGTATAAATTGCGATATAATTCGAGAAAGAGAGAGTTAACAATTTTGATTTCTAATTAGTGATATGTCAGGACACGTAACGTGTCATATCGATTATCCTCCTGGCTGTAAATTTCGCATTAGCTATTATTGATGGTTGCTCCTGGGCTTCAACTCAAGAGTAGAAAATTTTCAGATGTTCTGCTGGAAATAAATGACTTCTTTTCATTATAAATGGCAAATATCGTATATTCATACTGTTGTAAAAGAGTGTCGATGTATGCAATTCCTTTATCGTTCGTTTTTCTTTTTTCGCTGTGATGAGATGTTTTTGAAGACGTTCGATTTTTCATACGAGAGTTTATAAATTAGCATTTTAAATTGCTAAAGGAAAGCAATTAACAATAAAATATGGACATTTCTTTCACTCTCGATTGACGATTATCATCTTTGATACATTATAAGTTACCTATTTTTTATTTCAATCTCTCGCTAATTTTGTTATCAAAATAGAAATTTTTGCCTTAGAATCCATATACATTTTTCTATTTATACAATAAAAAATCTCAATTATTTAAATAAATCGTTATTATAAAAAAATAATTTTCGATTTCTTTCACAATCGTCCATTTTCAACTAAAAGCGAAACTTCTGTAATAATAAATTGACCTCTTATCTAAATATATCCAACTTCTATTTTAGTAAAGTGAATTTCTTGCTAAAATAAACTTTCTAAATGTTGAAAAAATATCTAAATAAAATATTCTTTATTTAAATATTAGAATTTTATTTATTTTGAATACTAAATTGAACATTATCCTTGCAGAAATATCTTTTTAAAATTAAAAATTTGTTTAGCAGTTTTAAATCGAAAGAAATAGTAAGAAAAATCAGTAAAAGTGTTTCTTTATGAGATCTCCTCTCGTTCTAGGTTATAAAAATACTTTTATGTATCACTTATAAAACTCATAAGAGCAAGAAAAATAGCATTTCCTTCAATTATTTCTGAAAATTAAAAAAACTAAAAGACAAATATAAGAAATGAGCCAAGTGCTAAAAATCGCTTTCCATTGTCGTAAAATTAAATATTGCTATTTTAAATAGAAAATTTTAAATTTTCAGAAATATCTTTAAGATTATTTTATGATCAAAGAAATTCATCCATTTTTTTCAATCGTTTATTTTTCTTAAAAGCAAAAGTATATGCTGAAAGAAACGAAACAGAATGGTTCATTATTTCGTGTATTTTTGCTTAGTTAACAATTAATTCATTTGAATCCAGTAAATTATAGTATATAAACATACAATGAGCATATGATACATACACACATCGAGAGTATTGTCTGTTAAATTATGGGCTACACGAAGCATATAGTAACATCATTGAATGATTTAATTTTATGGAACATATACTTGTATTTCAGAGGATTTGACTCATTTATTAGGAGCAATGTACAGTTTATATCCATAATTTAAACTTGCTATATGAGAGATTCATGACTATGGGCGATTCTCATTGAAATTGATGAAACATTTCAATCATATTCGCTCTGATAAAATGAGATTAATTGTTAGAATAATAAATTATTATCTCTGTATTTTATTCAGATCTTTTTTTAATGTTTTAGAAACTCTAAAGACAATCGATTGCAACTGTTTTGAAGTGGCTAATCAAAATGCACTTCAATTAATAAAATATCATGAAAAACAATCTACAGATTAAACACAAAAAAGCTTATTTTTACCTGAAAATGCAACAAATTTCTTATAATAAATGGGCACAATTTACGGTATTACAATCTAAGATTTCTATCTTAAAATGGCGTATCATTTATTTTAATCTTATCCCAATCATTAGTCATATTATCTGATGTAATTGATCTTGATTGTAAATTTTTCATTTATAATCTATAAATAGAAGGAGAAGATCATTACTTTAAAAAATATTTTCTTTCTATTATATCATTAAAATTCGACAATTTCGTTATTATAATGAAGAAATTAGAATGATTTTGCGAGATTCATATATTTTTAAAACCAATATCCATTAAAATCTCAATAATATTATCTGCTAACTGTACTATTAGAGTAAATCAAGTAATTAAATATTAAATTAAATTAATATTATTATATAGGACTTCTGCTGAAAGGTATCATATACAAGACATAAAATTCTGACTCCATTTTCTTGTTCGCTTTGTATATTGTTAGACGCCATTTATAATTAATTGAAAATTATGTCTTCCTTTAAAGCAACTTTATTCTTTTCGTGTATTAGCTTCCTTCTCTCAAACGAGTAGGTAATAAAGACAAGCGATGAATGTTTAAGTACTAACCAACCAATGACGTTCACATTGTTTATGAGCAGATGCCAGTACTGTGCAGAAGTACTTCATTTAAAAGACCTACGCAATGAAAATAAAACATTTTAGAAATATTCAAATATTAAAAATATATTATAACGAAATATTTCAATCTT
>NW_019387497.1:8549-12602 GCF_000671375.1 Centruroides sculpturatus | reverse complement strand
TTATTTGATTATTAATTTTTAAACTGTTGTTATTCATTCAAAAACGGTTAAATACAGTGATTCTGGTTGATGTTACATTGTTTCAAAGCTGTGTTTAATTGACATAATGGTTGTTGTTTATAAGTCTTAATTTTTATTTATTGTACATTAATTTAATAAAATTGGTTAACTGTGTTCAAATTGTATTGAATTCTAATAGATGACCAAAAAGTATTTTTTATGGGTTTTATCAAAATTTTAGACCCTTTATCAGTTTTACTAAATTATACAGGTTAAGTTGCACAAGTCATAATTTTTATTTAAACTATACATAAATATATTAAATGTTTAAAAACTATATCATGCAAACCAAAAAAATTATTAATGTTTCTATATCTTGCAATATATATGCTATTGTTATTGGTATATTGATGTCTGAACTTTGATATATTATTTAAACAAATACAATGGAACCTTACTTAACGAGCATAATTCATTCCAGAATCTTACACGTAATGTGAAACATTCATTAAGCAAAACCGTTTTTCCCATATAAATTAATGTAAAATACGATAATGCATTCCATGAAAAAAAATTTCAAATATTTTATGTATAATATAACGTTTATTCAAAGAAAATTATACAATATACATTGTTAGGGAGTGTAAACCATCTTCATCTTTTCTTTTAGTGCAGAATGAACCAACTGGAATGCGAATTTGGTTTGCAGAAAACAAACACAAAAAAAATCGTAGATAATATGTCTCATAAACACACAAACAATATGCCAAATTCTTGGGCTATGTAAAGGCTATAATTAAATATTAATATAAATTAGAAATTAATTAATTTGACTAGAGGTAGGCAGTTATGCTGCCATCCTATATTAAATTTAATAATTATAAATAATTAATTTTTAATATAGACATTTTAAAAATTTAATTTGGAATTGGTCATTAAATTTAATACAAGATGGCAGCATAACTGCCTACCTCTAGTCAAATTAATTTCTAATTTATATTAATATTTAATTATAGCCTTTACATAGCTCAAGAATTTGGCATATCGTTTGGTGTGTTTATTATATAATGGATGATGATTGTTGATATTTATGCACAATATGTGTGAACACAAGTTTGGAAAAATGTTTGATCACAAGCGACACTAAGATGCTAGCGGAACGAGTGCTAAACACAGACTAAAAGAGCATGCACATAATCCAGGATTTCCCCTCTTTTCGTCACTCATTATGCAAAACACCACTTGTTAAGTGAGTAATATTTTACAATTTTGTTTTGCTTGTTATGTGAGGTGCTCATTAAGCAAGGTTCTACTGTATATTTATTTGATATTAATGCATGTTAGTTGACACAATGATATTTTAAACAATCACATTGATAAATCTAGCTTACTGATCTACAGTAATATATTGATAAGCCATATTTATGCTTTTTTTTCCTAAAAATAATTATGGTATGTTGAATTGGCACAATCAAAACTGTTATACTAATAATACATATCTGCATACTACACTGGGATGAATATGAAATAAAACTCACCAATAACCAGTGCGAATTACGATTAACTCTTGAATATTGGAAGATCCAGCTTATTTACAATTAAGAAAAACCCGAGGAAGAACCCAGAAGAGGTTACAAAAATGTTTGTTATTCAAGAGTTAATTGTAATTCACACTGATTATTAGTTGAAGTTAGTCTTATTTTATACTAAGATGCATTTAGTGCTATCGTTAAATATTTAGCAAACTGTATACAGTGATACCTCGACTTACGCTACCCCGACTTACACAAACCCGGAGTTACGCGATTTTCAAATCTCGTCGATTCGTCTTTTGTTTGAGCGCCACGCAACTCTTGATTACTCATTCTTTCCACACTGTTGTTCAACTTACATGTTTGGACGTGTCGCGCGGAATCGACACATAGCTACAATTTATTTTGTGTCATTTATTTCTGTGTTTGTTATATCTACAGAGACTCTAGAGACTCTATGTGGTGATTTCTTGTAACAAAGAACAAATCAAAAGACGAGATAAGATTAACGAGAACATTTATTAACTTACATACATCCCACTTGGATTTTACACACATTGAGAAATTATACCCCGACTTACGCGGTTATCGCTCGGTCCCACCTATCGCGTAAGTTCGGGGTATTACTGTACTGGATACAAAATTCAATAAAAAATTATCTACTGCCTGATCTACTGCTTGGAGATCATTTTATAATAATTAATAATTCTATCAATGTTACAACTTATATTTATTTTTTCTGTTATTTTTGACCATATTTATGTCCTTTATTTATTTATATTTAGTCCTCAAGGACAATTTCTGTTAATTTTTTTATATTTGTTCTATAATTGTTTGGTGTTCTATTTTTAATGTTTGGTTTTATATAATTGAGGAAGATCATTTAAAACGATTGAAAACGTTTTTATGCTATTAAATTCTTGCTAGATTGACAAAGGTGTAATTTTTTATTTAGTGCCATATGTTGCATTTCTGTAACACATATATACAGTATACCCCCTATAAAACGGGTTCATATAATTCGGATTTGTATATAGCGGTGAAAAAATTGCGACCTTATTCGTATAAACACGCTAAAAGAGACTCCTATATAACGGTAAAATGTCATCGCTGACTTGTGTTGCGACAGGATTGGTCGAATCTAGACCAATAGCGGATATTGCACAAACCATTGAGTTTAAACGAGCAGCAGACCTACTAAAAACCATTTATTATTTAACGGCCATAAAAATTATATTTATATTAATGATGTCTCCAAAGTTCAGCAAATTTTTTGCAAAAAAATAATTTATCAGGAAACAAGTGCGCCCACGTTCGATGTGCCGCTCCATGATGAAAACAAGCTTAAGCAATGGCGTCATCGAACGGTGCACACTCGGTAAGTAATCTTACAATTTTTTGTTTATAGCATAGTTTATATGGATTATTCCCAAAAAATTATACGTGTTTTGGAAATGTTGAGTCAAATTAGTCTAGAATTGGTTAATTTTATAAAAGAAAACCTTTCAAACAGCCATAGTCCATAAACTGCATACGTGCTGTTTACGGACTACTGTGATTGGCTCATGTATTTAAGGACTTGTATAACATCAGTTTCATAAAAAACGGAACGTATGTATTGTGTTATTGGGGGGTCGACTGTACATTGAAATCTGAGCTCTGTTACTTTGGATCAACACACTAGCCGTATAAATACAAGGTCTGTTCAAAAAGTATCGGACCTTTTTTTTTCCGCGTAAACCAATGATGCGCAAGAGGCCTCCTTCGATGGAGTTGTGGAGGGAACAATCATGCACAGCCCTGAATTTTTTCCTGCCTGCAGGAAGCATCAGTCGTTGGCAATCGGCCTATGAGGGAGGGCATGTAGTGCGCTCTTGTCGGATTCCACTAAGCTGGAAAATTACTGAACAACGTGAGCAGCAATATTATGTTAAATTTTGCCAAAAACCTTGGCGATACTTAAGCGTAAACCATTTGCAAGATTCAGCAGGCTTTCAGGGACGATTCTCAAGGCCAAAAAAAGCGCAGCAGGTCCGCAGTAATATCAAAGGTCATGTTGACAGTTTTTTCGACTCTCGTGGGATGGTGTGTCGTGAGTACGAACCACAAGGCCAAACCATTGCAAAGGAGTACTACCAGAAGGTCCTTCGTCGTCTTTCCGATACAGTGCAACGTAAACGACCGGATCTGTAGTCAATCAAAACTTGGCAGCTCCATCGTGATAATGCATCCGCCCATTCTGCGTATCTGATTCGGGCTTTCGTCTCCAAACACAATATTCCTGTGGTTCTTCACGCTCCGTACTCTCCCCACATGGCTCTGTGTGACCTTTGGCTATTTCCCAAGCTGAAAAAGGACCCGAATTTAGTCGAGAGAAGACATCGTGCGGAATCCGACGGACCGGCTGATGGCCATTCCAAAAGATGCGTTCCAGCAGTGTTTCCAGCAATGGCAGGAACGCTGGGAGAAGTGTATACATTACCAAGGAGACTACTTTGAAGGGGATTAGGGTTTTGTACCT
>NW_019387497.1:0-951 GCF_000671375.1 Centruroides sculpturatus | reverse complement strand
TAATTGGGGACTGGGGTTGGTCGGATAATTGAAAAGTCGGATAACCGAAAAGTATGAAAAAATCCATTATTAGTGTAGTATATTAGTATATCCCATGTAATTAGTATATTAGTATATCGCTATTAACCTACTTCGTGTTGAATTTTCATCGATGTTAAACCTAACAAAAAATTTTTTTTTAAATAATAATTGTCGCTATTGTATCGTTAAAAATTAGAAAATTAAGCCTCGTTTAAATACTGGCTCCCTTTCATGGTCGAGCCATGTTGCCAGCTAAAAGACGTAAAAATACTATTAAAGTAGCCAAGACATAGCCAAATATTGTAGCGCCACATCACTAGCGGACATTTGAATTTGTCGACTGAACGGTTGGTTAATCGGGGGTCGGATAATTGATGCTCTACTGTATTCTAATGTTTTTGGCCACTATTTCATCAGCCCTTGTCAAGAACTGTAGAATGGAAAAACTGTTATAATATTGAATTTCTTTGTTGGAAATTTTGTGTTAGATGTAATTTCTTATCTACATGTATCTCCAGTTCCATTTTTCTGGTACAGTTTGTGTTTGTTGTTTTAATTAAATACTGTAAGATTGCCTATCTTGGGCATATTTTAAGGGGAGAAAAATACCAAATTCTACAGACAATACTAAAAGGTAAAATCGAAGGCAAACATGGAGTTGGCAGAAGACAGTAATATTGGCTCAAAGACATCCTGGAATGGACTGGTACACAAACTACAAAGGAACTATTTCCTAAAGCCAAAGTGAGGTCAACTGCACTGAGATGATCACCTATGTCAGGGACTAGACATGTTACATGAAAGAAGAAGATTGTCTTGATTATACATATTTCAGTTAACATTTATAATTTCTTGTCTAGGATGTCAAAAATTTTTAGTTTTTATTTTAATTGTCTTGTAATGAAAAATTATTTAATTTAGTTCTTATTT
>NW_019387496.1:6251-10574 GCF_000671375.1 Centruroides sculpturatus | reverse complement strand
ACATTTTTCCAGTTTTCTATTAAATCTGTCTTGTAATTAATGTCCTGACATAAATCTGGACAAGCCTTAATCTGGCAACTTTACCAGAGCAAGTAAATGGAAAATAACATAATATAATACATTGTATTTTTAATAAATTAAGTCCTGAGGAAACTCTAAGTAGCAAAAGATCACTGCATCATTTTTGCTGCACTAGTCTAATCAATAATTCATTGCAAGTTAATGGAAAAGTGAGCTTGAAAGACAAATCAAGAAAAAACAAGGTGTTAATGGTACAAAAGAATACTTCTACAAATAACAAGTATTTCACTTCTGAAAGTATGTTTTAAATTGAAAATATTATAATATAATTAATAACAATTTCCTTCTTTTTCTACTAACAGGCAATATATTAATTATATTGCCTGTTAGTAGAAAAAGAAGGAAATTGGGGTTATAAGCTAACAAAATGTATATTGCTACAGTTTTATTAAGATTTATTTTGAAATTAAAAGATTTCATTAAAATGGTTTTTATATATTGAAATTACAAGTTCTGAAGTTTTTGATTAGAAGTGTGCTACTGTGCATACAAATAAAATGAAGTAGAATGGTATAACTGCTATATACAGAATGATGCCATTGACCATGTAATAAATTAGGGCCTACAGGCCTACTTTGTTATATAAAAATTACTTGAGTTTTGGACAATTGGAAATCTTGGAACCAAACCAAAAATTTAGTACAATATGCCAATGTACATTAATGAAATGAATAATGCAAACAGATATATCTAAATTATGCAATTCATAAGTTATTAGATAAATTCAGAATTTAAAAAAATTATAAAATTGTACTTCTAAATATTACTAATGAAATATCAACATTTAATCTCAATTTAATAATATTGAAGAACACAAAAATGTTTACTATTTTTATAAAAATAATAAACAAATAGTCTTATGAATACAGGGAGTGTTTGTCCCCTAATTAACAAGCAATTACATTAAAGTAAATAAAAAAGAAAGTAGATACAACAATAAAAACTTAACAGAAACATATAACAAAATACACTAAAGTAATGTATATAAAAAAAACAGAGACTAAAAGATGTCATAAATAAATTTTTTAAAACAAGTGAAATCATAATAGAGAACCTCTAAATCAGTGTTTCTCAACGGGGGTGATATTGCCCCCATGCGGACATTTTTCCATGTTGAGGGGCGATTAGTAACAATTTATATTTTGGGGCCGAAAAACAATTTTCTGGGCGATATAGTAAAACATTATATTAAGAATAATTAGATATTTTATTCATTATATCAAACAATAATTAAACAAATAACATTATACTAGTCACTAGTCTATTCAATGCAGTACGAATTTGGCATTAGCCTTGGCCCTCGGCATCGGAATTTTGTAGTGAAGGGTGCAATACTACGTAATGGTTTTATTGAAGGGGATGATACTACGTTGAAGGGAGATGATTCGTTACAGGTTGAGAAGCACTGCTCTAAATGAAAAAAAATTATTGCTCTAAAAATAAAAAAATGTCTAGATAAGCAAAGATGGTAATTAGGGAGGATAATACATGAAGTATTTTTGAGTTATTCTTAAAGAAGCCAGAAAAAAGGAAGAAAAACCATTAAAATATTTAACAAATGGGTGACCAAAGTATAAGGCAGGTTCAATAAAAACTGGAAAATTTCCATTAAAATTCAGGAGAGCAAGCAACAACATAGTAATTTTGGCAAATGAAATTTCTAAATAGAGTCAATAGTAACTGTTACTGGCAATAGTGTTGCCAGTTACAATGCACACATGCAAGAGCATAAGACAACAGACTGATAAAAAGGCAATGCCTCCAGGAGTGCATGAAGGAAGAGCAGAATAACGTTGTCCAAGTTTTGACAAGTGAGAGTATAAAATCAATTGACATCCATTGGCAAATGCACTAACCGTAAAGAGACAAGTGCATATGTTACACCCAGATATATAAATAGAGTTCTAGGTTCAAATATGGCTACACTTTTGAAAAATTTTCCACAAGTTACTGCAGTCCCAGCTGTGGAGAATCCTCCACAAAACTAGCTGTTTTGACCTAGAACTGAACTGTATGAGTCTCACCCAGATGTACAAGTAGTTTCTTTACTGTATCTATATATTCCAATGAATGTCAATCAGTTTTATACCCTTGCTTGTCAAAAATCAGATAACACTGCTGGAGTGATGCCATCATTTTATCAATCTGTCATCTTATGTTCTTGCACATCAACAGTGTTGCCAGTCACAGTTACTATTAACTCTAACTTGGAAGTTTCATGTGTCAAAATTACTATTCTATTACTTACCCTCCTGATTTTTAATACATTTTTCCAGTTTTCTATTAAATCTGTCTTGTAATTAATGTCCTGACATAAATCTGGACAAGCCTTAATCTGGCAACTTTACCAGAGCAAGTAAATGGAAAATAACATAATATAATACATTGTATTTTTAATAAATTAAGTCCTGAGGAAACTCTAAGTAGCAAAAGATCACTGCATCATTTTTGCTGCACTAGTCTAATCAATAATTCATTGCAAGTTAATGGAAAAGTGAGCTTGAAAGACAAATCAAGAAAAAACAAGGTGTTAATGGTACAAAAGAATACTTCTACAAATAACAAGTATTTCACTTCTGAAAGTATGTTTTAAATTGAAAATATTATAATATAATTAATAACAATTTCCTTCTTTTTCTACTAACAGGCAATATATTAATTATATTGCCTGTTAGTAGAAAAAGAAGGAAATTGGGGTTATAAGCTAACAAAATGTATATTGCTACAGTTTTATTAAGATTTATTTTGAAATTAAAAGATTTCATTAAAATGGTTTTTATATATTGAAATTACAAGTTCTGAAGTTTTTGATTAGAAGTGTGCTACTGTGCATACAAATAAAATGAAGTAGAATGGTATAACTGCTATATACAGAATGATGCCATTGACCATGTAATAAATTAGGGCCTACAGGCCTACTTTGTTATATAAAAATTACTTGAGTTTTGGACAATTGGAAATCTTGGAACCAAACCAAAAATTTAGTACAATATAAAAAATAATTACATATTTTTTTTGTAATCTATATTCATGTAGTAATTATTTAATTTTTTTGGCATATTTTTGCACATATTTCTGCACAAATAGAATTTTCTAAACTTAATATTAAATAATTGTTGTCCAGTTTGTAACTTGTTTGAGTTTATTAACATCTCATATTTAAGCAATAACTACAGCATTTTTGTACTACTACAACTACTACATTTGTTGTAATGCTAATCTTTCATGTGATACATGACTTATACAACATATTTTACACACTCGACAAACCTTAGGTCCAGTAATGTTTAAAATTTGTGAAACAAATGTTTTTGGCCTCACTCAAGATCTGCTTCAGGTTAAATTGAGAAGGAATTCCAAACTTAGAACACCTTGTATGGAATAATTTCAAATGTTAAATTTTAAAATAAAATTGGAACATGGTTATTAACTATATTTATCAGTTGCATGAGTGTGCCATCTATGTATAAATACATAAGGTGTCCCATGTAAACAGGACTGGTTGCAGGACTGGTATAACTGTAAATAATACACACTCACGGAGCATCAGCAACCTCTTGTTCCTCATATACATAGCCCCAGGTGTACGATAATGTGTTGCTGTTCTTAAAGTTGATACATTACCTGCCAGGCCAGCCTTGTATTAATGGCAACGCATTATCATATGCCTGGTGCTATGTATGTGAGGAACAAGAGGTAGCTGATGCTCCATGAGTGTATATTATTTACGGTTATACCAGTCCTGCAATTAATAGGTTTACATGAGATGTCCTATGTATTTATACATAGATGGCAGGCTCATGCAACCGATAAATATGGTTAATAACCATGTTCCAATTTTATTTTAAAATTTAACATTTGAAATCATTCCATACAAGGTGTTCTAAGTTTGGAATTCCTTCTCAATTTAACCTGAAGCAGACCTCAAGTGAGGCTGAAAATGTTCGTTTCACAAATTTTAAACGTTACTGGACATAAAGGTTTTGTCGAGTGTGTTCATTGACACCGATAATTAAGTTAGAAGATATTGTTACAGCATATTTTACTTATAAATATGAGATAAATTGCTCTTTTTGTGTATGTAGTAAACAACAGATGTCATAACAATTTGAAAATAGTTATAATCTGGGATATTCTTTGCTATATAAGAGAAAACAAGAGAAAGTCCAGCCAAATTTTCCATAAGAAATAGTGCAATAAAAATGTGTTAACTAATCTAACCTTTCCTTTATTGGCATTGAT
>NW_019387496.1:0-2926 GCF_000671375.1 Centruroides sculpturatus | reverse complement strand
AAATAAAATCACTAAAAAAGCTGACAAAATTTATACAAGTATAAATTTACTCTGTAATTACCCCGTACTTATCATCCAAACGTCGCCAAGTCCAGACTGGGTCTTTCGGTCTTTAAAGAACACGTTAAACATTTCGATCAATTGCTAGACCATAAGTATTTTTTAAAAAATGTACAATCGGATTGGCAACGCCTAAGAATTCCTGAACACAACTTACACAATAGATCAGGTATTTTTATTCCCTTTTATAGACTTATTCTTATAGTAAATATAGAAAATTAATTACAAGAAGATAGTAATCGTTTTATATGCATTTGTAAACGAATCCTTTATTACTGTTAAAGTTTAATTAATATTGCTGTATTAATATTATCTTACTATTATTTTAAAAATGTTTTCAACTCAGATTTTTACAGTTGTATTTTCATGTATTTTCTTTTTATGTATTCGGGTTTTACGGTTAAATGAAGAGAGGAATTCTTACATCATATAAATGACATTTCCAATTAAAGATAATAGCGAGGTTGAGGCAGAAGTTTTAAACGCGAAAACGTGTACGTCGGACGTTCAGCGCCGCTTTCCTGTAATCCTAGAAATTTGACAATGGTGTTTGGATAGTCAGTGGAATCATGCTTGACATTCCAAACACCATTGTCAAACTTTTAGGCTTACAGGAAAGCGGCGCTGAACGTCCGAAGTACACGTTTTCGCATTTAAAACTTTGGCCACAACCTCGCTATTATCATTTATAACAATCTACAGTTGAATTAAAAACAATTTATGAACTATTTTTGCAACAAGCTTTTTATAGAAATTATAATTGATAGAAGATGACTATAAAGTCTGGAAACACGATTATTACGTTATTCGTCATCATGAATGCAATTTCACGGTGCAGATCGTGCATTGTAATTTATTGTTACTAAATTATTTAATATGTATATTCTGCTATGTTTCCTGATTTTATGGCGATCCTGTAATGTAACATCATATTTTTATATTAAGCATTCTAATGAATATTAATTGTAATACCAATATACAATGTGATAACAAACAAGCAATATTAAAAATATATTTGTTGTTGCACAATACTCTAATAGCATTTTATCAAATAATTCATAATATAGTTCGTGAGGAAATAGTGCAGCAGTGAAAGGAAAGATGCTTGTTTTATAGCATTTAGAAAATAGTTGGTACACATACAGATGGACTTTTGGCCCTTGTCTGAAATGAATAAGAGCATTAAGATTTGAAATGGAATTTTGTAAGAAAGTGTGTCATTAATCTAAAAGTGATCTTTAAGCAATATCACTGTTCTGATATTGCTTAAAGATCATTTTAGCTAACGTTTTATGTAAGCAAAAGGTTTTCTAAATATTTCAGACACTTGTGTATAAAATAACAAAAAGTCTCTCTTCCATCTTATTATCTCTGATATTGAACTTTGAGCTGAAAAATACAGTATTGTCATTTAAGCTTAGTGTTTATAATAACAGGGAAAGGATCATAATTGGGAATAAATGATAACAGCAGCTATTGCTTTATCACAGTGATTCTCAAGCTATTTAAGCATAGGGAACACCATAAAAACTATAGAACCTACTGAGGAACCTCTACCTGTTCATGTCCCATCTCTATCAAAACTGAGCTAAAATTTTTGGTAATCTAAAAATAACTCTCTTAACCTAAAAATTATATACAATACTTCAGTAAAGACAAAAAAGTAAATCAAAAAATAAAATAAGAGTAATTATTGCTCTGTTTAAAAGTTTATGGAATGAAGCAGTGTTGGATTGTCTGCATGCTATCAGAGGTTTGTATTAACATTGAATGTCAAAGGTGCAAATTTAGCATTGACAAATTTTCATCTCATGGAGCCTCTTACATCCTTTCACAAAAACTTAGTTTGAGAAACACTGTTTTAGCATAAGGTTGATAATTTTAAGATCATTCAAAAATTATTTCTTTAGCAGGATATATACGGTACAACAAATAGAATCATCCTTTCATTGTACATTTATTGTTAATTTTGTCATTATTTGCTATTGCATGTTTTTCTACATTCTGTAGTTTATTTATTGTGGTACATTTTGCACTCAAATTCAATACTCTAATATTTTAATGTACTCATTTTTTTATAAGTAAATCAGAGATATTTAATTTTTGATACTAAAATTTATTTTAAATTATCTAAAATACTATTTATAACTGGTATTAGTTTTTTAATGCAAATGTTGGATAATACGTGGACTCAGATTCAGTTCAATACTGGTAAGAAAAACTAATATAATAGAGTATGATGCGTAAATATTTGATTAATTCTACCAACTAAATAAAATGATTTTGCTGATAATCGGATAATGGTTCTCTATAACCATTAGACAATGCCAATGTACATTAATGAAATGAATAATGCAAACAGATATATCTAAATTATGCAATTCATAAGTTATTAGATAAATTCAGAATTTAAAAAATATAGAAGAAACTAAGTTGTCTTCAATTCTGTCATGTTCAAACACAAGGAACAAAACAGTCTTTCTTCACAGAGACAACATTTTATTAGAGGCTATGCATCTGAAAAAATATGTAAAACAGTTAAAGTAAGCCAATAATTAAAATAATACATAATTTCAGTTAAAATGGCAGATGGTTTATTTTTAATTATTGGTTTATCAACATTTCAACTGTTTTACATATTTTTGAAGAGTCATATCCTCTAATAAAAAGTTGTCTCTGCAAAGAAAGACTGTTTTGTTCCTGGCTATGACAGAATTTAAGACAACTTAGTTTCTTCTATATTTTTTAAAATTGCAAAAACACCATCTGCCATTTTAATTGAAATTTATACTAGTTGAAATTTAGTATTTAGGGATTTGGTATTTATTATTTAGGGATTTAGTATTTAGGGACAGTTTTGGTTATT
>NW_019387495.1:0-10693 GCF_000671375.1 Centruroides sculpturatus | reverse complement strand
ATTTAAAGCAGAAAATAAAAGAATATTTAAGATAAAAAAACATATTCTTAAATGTAACGTTTTAATAGCAGTTTCATGTAAAATAAAAGACATTAGAATAAACAAGAAGCTGTTATTTTTGTAATAAATTTCCAAATAATAAAAACCCTCATTAATTTCTAAAGAGCATAGAATAATATTTTATGGCAACTTTCTGTATAAATTATTTATTATTATCGATTCGGGTCATAATAATGAATTTATTTACTCCATTCTATTGAAAATTCTATCTTTTCTGTAGATTCTATNGCCTAACGATGATCCACAAAAAATTAAAATTTTATAATTAAAATATGGTAAAAGTTATGTTTTGTAATAGTTTTAGAAGGTTCAACTTTTAGCACAAATATAACTCATATAAAAACAAACAAATAAATAAATAAATAATTTTAAAATGAAAACATAAGGACGTTAAAAAAATTGATTGTTTTAGTAAAAAGATAGTAAAAGTTACATTTTATAAGTAAGTAGAAGATTGAACCTGTATAATATATAAAACACAAATAATTTTTGAACGGAAACATGAGCATAACTTGCAAAAAAATTTAATTTTTTACGTAAAAAGTTGTAATTTTGTTTAAAAAATTTCATGTTTTTTAATAACAGAATATAAAGAATTATTTGGAGAGAATTAATAAGTTACACTATTTAAATTCCATTACTATTAAAACGTTATTTCTTTTTTAAACAACGGTTGATGTTATCTAAGAAAATCCAATCTTTGTTATCGATTGAATTCTCGTGGTTACGTCGTTTTATACGACGCCATAGATTATAAACGATACTGTGTTATCTGATGAGCTTCTACCTTTTCATTAATGTATATTTAATATGGAGAAAAAATATATAAAGAGAAACCTCGAGTCGTCATTTTCGTCAGGAGATTTGAAAAAAAAAAACTATGAATACGTCAAACAATACATGCAAGGACCTACATAAAACGAAAAACAAGTCTCATTTGCCTGTATGTGTATTTAGTAAACTTCCAAATCCAATGAGGCTTTTAAAAAAATTGATTAATCTTCATTTTTTAGCAACAGTTTTCCTTTTCAAACCGAACAATAAACTTAATATTTACGATGTTTGCTTGGTTTCTTATGGTGATTTCGTGAGCATACAAAAACGCTCTCATGGGCTCGAACTTACGAAGTGCTTTTGTAAAACTCGGCGCTGGTTCGTGAACGGCTTGATCATCGCCATTCCTTTCCACCCCCTGCAGCTCATGTCTGGCAGGTAAGACGTGTGCAGGTTGTACTGTACAACTGTACAGAATCCAAATTGCTACTTGCATCACATGCTGTTTCTATTACCGTTGCGTATTAACGATTAATCCAGGATTAACGCACTGTACTTCAGGAGTAAAAATTTTAATTGCTAGATGCGGGAAAACGATAAACTAAGGAACGATTGGTGCAGGCTTAATTTTTATAGTTTAAATAATATTTATTCAGGGATCCCAAAAAAAATTGAGCGATGATTTTCGGAAAGCGATACATCTGGGAACGATAGAACGAAGTTTTAATGTATATATACATACATACATACATTTATTTCTATTAAAAAAAGCATAATATAAATGCATATTATATCTTTTTAAACAAAATTTTTAAATTCATTTTTCACTTAATATATTGAAGAAAATAATTTAATACGTGGCAATTTTACGATTTTAACTTGTAAATTTACTTACTTATTGCGAAATTTTTCTTATAAGTTGACATATTTTTCATCTTTTAATTAAAGTAACTTAAAATATATAATAAAAATGTTAACACAGCATTATCCGACTGGTAGATCGCGATCTCTTAATTCATTTGAAAAGACTGTTTTTGAAAATAGATTGAGAAGTTAATACTTTCTGAGTTGTTTTTAATGCAATTTTTTACAAATAAATATTTTAATAACAAGCAAGACATCGTCTATTTAATTAAAACTAATTGTTTTAATTAAACAGACTTTTTTTACATTTGTGTAAAGTTATTCGAAGAATTTAATCATTTTAAAAAATTTTATATCATAAAGAATTTCAGAAAAGTGGAGTTAATCTTTCAAGCAAAGTTACCAAAAAATAAAGTTTAAGAACTATTTAATTTTTAAAATATTGAATCATTTATTTCAGGTAAATCCAATATAAAAATATAACTTCCAAACAGTTCTTGCAGAAACAGTTAAGTTTAAAAGAGTATTACGAGCATCAATTTTCTTAAATTGAATATGTTTTAAGATTTAATTTAATAAATAATTTTAAAATGAAAACATAAGGACGTTAAAAAAATTGATTGTTTTAGTAAAAAGATAGTAAAAGTTACATTTTATAAGTAAGTAGAAGATTGAACCTGTATAATATATAAAACACAAATAATTTTTGAACGGAAACATGAGCATAACTTGCAAAAAAATTTAATTTTTTACGTAAAAAGTTGTAATTTTGTTTAAAAAATTTCATGTTTTTTAATAACAGAATATAAAGAATTATTTGGAGAGAATTAATAAGTTACACTATTTAAATTCCATTACTATTAAAACGTTATTTCTTTTTTAAACAACGGTTGATGTTATCTAAGAAAATCCAATCTTTGTTATCGATTGAATTCTCGTGGTTACGTCGTTTTATACGACGCCATAGATTATAAACGATACTGTGTTATCTGATGAGCTTCTACCTTTTCATTAATGTATATTTAATATGGAGAAAAAATATATAAAGAGAAACCTCGAGTCGTCATTTTCGTCAGGAGATTTGAAAAAAAAAAACTATGAATACGTCAAACAATACATGCAAGGACCTACATAAAACGAAAAACAAGTCTCATTTGCCTGTATGTGTATTTAGTAAACTTCCAAATCCAATGAGGCTTTTAAAAAAATTGATTAATCTTCATTTTTTAGCAACAGTTTTCCTTTTCAAACCGAACAATAAACTTAATATTTACGATGTTTGCTTGGTTTCTTATGGTGATTTCGTGAGCATACAAAAACGCTCTCATGGGCTCGAACTTACGAAGTGCTTTTGTAAAACTCGGCGCTGGTTCGTGAACGGCTTGATCATCGCCATTCCTTTCCACCCCCTGCAGCTCATGTCTGGCAGGTAAGACGTGTGCAGGTTGTACTGTACAACTGTACAGAATCCAAATTGCTACTTGCATCACATGCTGTTTCTATTACCGTTGCGTATTAACGATTAATCCAGGATTAACGCACTGTACTTCAGGAGTAAAAATTTTAATTGCTAGATGCGGGAAAACGATAAACTGAGGAACGATTGGTGCAGGCTTAATTTTTATAGTTTAAATAATATTTATTCAGGGATCCCAAAAAAAATTGAGCGATGATTTTCGGAAAGCGATACATCTGGGAACGATAGAACGAAGTTTTAATGTATATATACATACATACATACATTTATTTCTATTAAAAAAAGCATAATATAAATGCATATTATATCTTTTTAAACAAAATTTTTAAATTCATTTTTCACTTAATATATTGAAGAAAATAATTTAATACGTGGCAATTTTACGATTTTAACTTGTAAATTTACTTACTTATTGCGAAATTTTTCTTATAAGTTGACATATTTTTCATCTTTTAATTAAAGTAACTTAAAATATATAATAAAAATGTTAACACAGCATTATCCGACTGGTAGATCGCGATCTCTTAATTCATTTGAAAAGACTGTTTTTGAAAATAGATTGAGAAGTTAATACTTTCTGAGTTGTTTTTAATGCAATTTTTTACAAATAAATATTTTAATAACAAGCAAGACATCGTCTATTTAATTAAAACTAATTGTTTTAATTAAACAGACTTTTTTTACATTTGTGTAAAGTTATTCGAAGAATTTAATCATTTTAAAAAATTTTATATCATAAAGAATTTCAGAAAAGTGGAGTTAATCTTTCAAGCAAAGTTACCAAAAAATAAAGTTTAAGAACTATTTAATTTTTAAAATATTGAATCATTTATTTCAGGTAAATCCAATATAAAAATATAACTTCCAAACAGTTCTTGCAGAAACAGTTAAGTTTAAAAGAGTATTACGAGCATCAATTTTCTTAAATTGAATATGTTTTAAGATTTAATTTAATAAATAATTCTAGAATTTTGCTATAATTTTGATTATTTTTAGCATAAAATACATTTAAGTAATTAAAAATAATGATAATTTTTATACAGTTTAACTTTAAAAGAAATGAGAAATGCTTAAGCTTGAGTGCTGAAATTTGAAAGTTTTAAGACAAGAAAATACTTTAAAAATGTTAAATATAATAAAATTTTATGAAGTTCTAATATTTTCAGTATCTCATTTATTAATTATTTATGTTTATTTATATTAATTTCAATTTTAAAATAGAAACAATGTGCTACAATGAGGTAACTCGAACTTCAAGAAAAGATGGAAAATTCAATTAAATGCTCAATTGACCATCTTGATCTATTCTCAGGAACTGTCCAATTGAAGAAAATCGATTTGTAAGGAAAATCAACCCAAAAATTTAATTTTCTCATGATTCGATTTCATGTTTTCTGCTATTCAAGCTTATCTAAAAAGTCTATTCCGATTAAAATTGCGATGTAAACTTTAAATTATAATAAATTCTTTGTTTTTACCGCAAAATAAAATCATTTTTATTTAAAAATATACCAAGAATTTTAAAATAACACATTAATTTAATTTATTAATGTTATCATCATATAAAGTTAATTAATTTACCAACAAGACGTTCGCGAACCCGTTTAAGTTATATTGCTGAGTTTATACTGATAAAAGGTTGAAAAAATAGCTTTTCGAATGGTAGAAAATCATTTAATAAAATAACTTTTAGTGAATTATGAATAAGATTTATCATATTTATCGATATAAATGTATTATATCTACATATATTTATTTTCAATTCGTTATTTTGGAGATTTACTTTAAAATTATTCTGCAAATAACATTGATGTGCGCCATATGTTCTCTTAAAATCAAAGATTCAAGCCAAAGAAATTCAATTTTATTCTTTTATGAGTTTACTCAGTATATTAAATTCTTATCACAGTCTTCTTTAATATTATTTTGTTCCCGCGAGTGTTCATATTACAGAAATCAAAATTTATGAGTTAGTTCTAGAATCAAAATCAAATTAATTATAATACTGCAGGGAATTATTTTTTTAAAGTTCTTTGAATATTCAATATACGAAAATTGACTTATACAATAAGAAAAATAAGCATTAATTTAAAATATTTAATACAGAAGAAAATATATAAAACTTAATAGGGAAAGGAATATTTATTTTATATATTCTGTAACTTATGTTACATCAATTAATTTAATTCTAAAAATATCCTGAATTTGTAAAATGATTTTAAAATTTTACTTATTTTAAATGCTGTTTTGAATAATTTAAAAAGTTGTTTAAGTTAAGGTTTCGTTCGTGCGTAAGGTTTGAGAAATGTCTGGTAAAACGTTGCAATGGATGCTTGAAATTTTTATGATAATTACTACCGAATTTAGTAAAACTTTCTGATAATTTAGTTATAATAAATACCGTTTAAAGTAATATTGTACTATATCAAAATAGTAATATTCGATTAAATTAAATTACAGTAAATCATTAAATTAATGCCATATTAAATTAGGATGCTAATAATATTGGACCAACTGTGCTAATATCTGAACAAAATTTCGTACGAATCTTGGATCGGAGCTCTAAAATTTTCATTCAAAATTTTCAAATAAAATTAAGAAAAATTCGAAAATTATAACTCTGAATAACTTTCTATAAAGTTATAATTATAATAATCGATACAATTTCTTATAAATGATAATTATACTAAGGTAAAAGATAACATTGTGCTAATCTTAGATAGGCCTAAGCAAAATATAATATGAAATTTTTTTATTAGAATTTCAAAATCTTCACAAAAAAAGTGTAAAATAAAATTAAGAAAACTAAAATTATAATTTTAAGTAACTTTCTGCACACTTTCAATCTTAATAATTTAATTGATTTTCAATTTTTTTTATTACCTTTTGTTTAAATTGCTTTCAAGCAATTAATTACTTTGACTTTTTCTTTTTGTTCTGCACGTTATTAAAATGGCACAAACTTAATTATAGTTTTAATCATATTTTACAGAAATAATAAACAGTTTGACCACATTTGCAAAAATATACAAAAATACCCCTAAAAATTTAAATTATTTGCAATTTATCAAGTAATAATTTAAATAATATTATTGTTTAAATTATGTATTATTTTTAAAATTTTAATATTTGATTTAATGCTTAAATTTTTATACGTGAGTTCAAATAGTGTAATAATGAAACTACCTTGTAATAAAGAAATAGTTACGATCCATCAAGAAAATTATATTCGCTTTCATCTATTAATATGGCACACGATATGTCTCTTTCCTCTTATTTCGTCGTCATTGATAAAAAAAAAAGTTTAATTTTCTTGATAGAAACCATATAAATGTCATTCGGAAGTGAAATTTTACTTCTGTAATTCTAGAGCAGCTAATTTTTTGCTTAAACATTGATTTATTTTTATCATTAGGATATTAGATATATTTATTACTCAACTTAGAATACTATAAAACGACAATTATTTATGATTATTTTCAGTATATTTTTATCTAATTTACTCTAAATGTAATAGATAATGATGTTCCTTAGATTTATTGTAAAATTAAAATGATTTAATATATGCATAATCATTTTAGAATTTTCAAGCATGGTTATACTTTCTATATTGATCGATATTTACATGATGACAAATTTAAATATCATTTTCAAGTTTCGTGTTTTTCAACTAGTTTAGCCACAGATCTTACTTTAAAATAATAAAAAGATCACCACTTTACTCTGGAATAAGATTTAGGACATCTCGAAAAGACCGCGATCTACCGATTGAATAATATTCTTTTGGTTAATTTTCTTGAATATAAAATTTAACTAACTTAAAAACTTAATTATATTCAAACTTCATAATGTTACGAGCATGATTTTTGCGACTATTAATATGGTAATAAAGATCTTAACCAATCATTTATTAAGCAAAATATCTTAATTATACTATCAAATAACACGAACACATTATCACAAAATTGTGTTTATAAACAAGGTCAAATTTAAATTTACTGAGGTCCTAAGTTATAATTTATAAGAGGATCTTATAGATATTCTATGAAATATTAAATTAAAAGGATACGAGGTTACTGCTTTAGATGTGGGTCCTAAGCTTTAAGGTATTTTTCTCATATGTGAATCCGACCCTGTTTATAAATTGCGATTATAGCTTTAAAAATCGTATATCATATATTGAAAAGATTAGAACACATTTAAAATATGCCCATATATATATTATATTTTATATATTTTTTAGATGTGTGTGTGTGTGGTGTGTGTGTAAAATAACAAATACTGACACTATTAGTGAAAAAAGTTTGTTATAAGTTTGTTGTCAATGATTTATTGTTTCTTGTTCAATGATGTTTTTTATGTTGTTGACCAACTCAAAAGCTTTTTAGGAATGATGTACAGGTAACCCCCNTTAACGTAAAAAAAAATATTTCTTTATCATACAGAAATAAATAAGCTCTAGAAATCATTGTGTATAAATTTTTCTATGATTAAATAAGTATAAATTTATCCATTGAACACGCTAGAGTCTTCACTCGTGAAGATTATCATGCATAAATTGTATATATATATCTGATTTATTTTTTTAAAAAAATAACATTCAACAGCAATCATACTTAACAATAAACTTGAGATGTATAATCCAGAGATTTCTTTTTTTTTTTTTTTACTTTCACTTGGTTATATCTTCACAGCTGAAGAGAGGCCATTTTCTTTACTCTCGTCAGAAACAAATAGTTATTTATTCTCCAGTAAGCGCTTTACTTCCAGTCTACTTATCTTGAATCTTCGTTGGACTAGGGTACTATACATCGTTTATTTTTTTCCAACAGCATTCGTTTGTTAGTTTGGAGAGAGACATTGTTTTCCGCTAACTTTTCTTTGGTAAATATTTATGCAATATTTTATATTTGTTTAATCCACGATGACTTCAAACATTTGAAATTATTTAATAGACGTTTATTTTTCTTATAATATTTGGATAATTTTAATTGATGTTTACGATTTCTATTCGTCTTCCTGCCTATTAAAAAAAATGAATTTTAATTAGTTAAAGTTTAAAATAAAAAATAAAAATATATATATGCATTTTAGTAAGAATTTCATATAAAATAATACAATTTTATACGTAAAGTTTATGAAAATTTTACTGGTAAATTTCTAATTTAGTAAAGGATAAATTACACTTCTTAGAAGAATGCCATTAAAAATTTCTGATTAGAAAATAAAAAACAAAAAAAATTAAAATTCTAATTAAACGTTGATTAATTAATTAATTTTAAATTTAACTTAATTATTTAAATATAAATGTTATAATTTACAATTCATTAACGTGTGGATCTATTCTATTCCGAAATAATCTAAAGAAAAATATAAAAAAAAAATCTTACTAGATAATAAAGAATTTTTTTCTTTTTTCTACAAGAAGAAAAGAAGACTTTTAGTGGAATTTCTGGTTTATGCCTTTGTTTTCTTAGCTTATAACTACAACAATATCTTACCTCGGATTTTTCCATAGTTCTAATGCTATTTTATTAGAGTATTACTTTTGAAACTTCAATTATCTATCAGGATTGAGATTGTGTAATTCCCATAGATTCGTCTGAAAAAGCTATAATTTAAAAAACTGAACCCGCTAAAAGAAAAAAAAAATATATATATAGGCCTATATATTTATTTTATAAACCACAGTTTTAATCAGTTTTAAAATAATTAAAATACACTCTTGATAATCCGGCATCGCAATTACTCGCTAACATCCTCCTCATTGTAATATGTTTATCTGTTATTCACGTTTGTTTTAAATACATTTAATGAACTTGTAGCATTGAATTTAATAAAGAATTAAGTATACAGTTGGAGTATCATTGTACAGTACTGTACATAATTTCACAATAACAAAAACAGTACAGCCGCAAAAGAAATCTGCTCAGAAAGGCGATAGTTGATTCTATACTTTACCTTTAAGTCTATAAACTCTCAATAATCCGACAATATCGTAAATCTAGAACACCCCTCTGCAGGGTCTCGAGAGCTTTCGTGAGACCTAAAATAGAGCAGGGTCTTTTTGCCGTTACATTTTTAAACAAATAAAAGTACTTAGAATATTTTCTTTATTAACAAAAAAATTAGTCTTAAAGCTAACTTTTTATTATTAAAAGTAACATTTTAATTTATATGGGTAACATTTCGGACTCCAGAAAAACCCTTCCTCTATACAAAATGCCAGATGCAGCGTAATTGTTGGAGTAATTTTCGAGCGGTTGGCTTGAAAGATGAGGGATTTATATATACATATATATATATATTTTTTTTTTATAAAAAAAAAATATATATTTAATATGTAACGAGCAATTATTAATTGTGACATCGTCAAAATGCCGGGCTGCAATTTTTTATCATATTTTTAATTAATTTAATTTAAAATATGTGATCTCCACATCAAATTAGTAGTCGCTTGTTCCTGTACATCATACTTTTCCTTTAACAATACAATCTATCTAACATTTCAGGGGAGAATGTTTGAATTAAAATAACGTGACTTTCAGTTCTTATATAGTTAATTGGGGCCTCCTGATCCTATGGTTTTCATATTTGATCTCGTTTTTCATCTATCTGATACCTTTCTACGGTATACGGACGACAATGGGAATTTATAGGTCTACAGTTTTTCAAATTGCAGCCCAATAATATATATATTTTTTCTAATTTGAATCATTTGGCTTTTAAAATATTTTGTTTTGGACTAGAAATTATTCTATTTAATCAGAATTTAGTGTTAAGAATAGACGATTTTTTTTAATAAAATTAATTTTTATAGAACGGAAGCTGTTTTCTTTAATTTATGCTGGAATTAACCATCGGAAATGTGAATGAACTGTAATGAAAATTTGGATTTATATATAAAATATCAAGAAATATAGTAAATATTTCAGTAACAATGAACAATTAGTTTTATTTTGGTGAAACAAATTAATGAATGTTTCATTACAGTTAATTAATTCAGTGATCGTTTCATTTTCGTGCCATTATGAAACATTATGAAAGAGTTCATAATGACACGAATAACATTTAATTCTATTTCTATTCGTAAACAATACACATTGTTTCACTTTATCAAATCAAATTAATGAACGTTTCATTATAATCAATAAAATTATTTAATGTTTTAGTTTCGTGTTGTTATAAAAGTTTCCAATACATTTTATAATGACATAAATTCGATAATTTAAATTGGAATTCAGAACATTTTAGTTTGACATTTTATCAATATACACAATATAGTTTACTTTAACGTTGTTTCATCTTAAGGTTGCGAAACAAAATGTCAGCCAAATAAAGATTTTTCTGGTTTTATACAGTTTTAATAAGATTTTATGCAATTTTTGATAAGAATAGATTTATTTAATTTAATCGGCTTTATAAAAAATACATTTATTAGATTTACGTTATAATTTCGCAGTAAAAGTTCCAATTTTTTTTTTTATTGGGTTGCAATTTGAAAAAATTGTAGACCTA
>NW_019387494.1:0-10607 GCF_000671375.1 Centruroides sculpturatus | reverse complement strand
CTTGTGTTAATCTTCAACAGGCACATTCATTAAATATATGTACTTAGCAATGTCGAGTATTTTGAGAATGTCTTAATAGATTTTTAACATCACTAATCACTACTCTCTCCTCTTTTTTTTTTTACATTAAAGAGTTCGTAGTCCTTTAATCAATAATAGTCTCAACTCGATTTTCTATGATACTTGTTTAGTAAGATACAAGTGATTTAATACTAAGAATTTGCTCTTAAATATCATTAAAATACTTATATTTCCGTAAAAATAGCAACAAAGATGATTTCAGACAAGTTTCTCTACAAATGTCACTTATTTTCAGGCTAAAAACAGTGTAAAATCAAGAATATAAGAGCTTAATTAATTAATCAAGAGTAAAAAGCCTTATAAAAACGAATTAGTGCTTATAGATTTATAATTAAAAAACAATTGTCAGAAGAAGATTTTCTTCTTTTCATTCTTATTTTACAGTAAAAATAAAGAAAATAAGTACAGGAAACTTTCGAGATAAGATAATATAATGCACTATTTTTTAAAATTTAATTTGATAATTTATATATATTTTTTATCATATAAATATCCATCAGTTAAAATAAACTGTAGAAAGTTGCCTTTCGATACGAAACTTCAAATTATTGTTTCTTCAGTTTTTAATAAGAAGAATTTAATAAACAAATCTATTGATAAATCTCGAAGCTTAGTAGAATTAATATGGAAAACTATAATTTATAGAACAGAGCGTGAGAATAATGACCCGTGCTGGTTGCTGACCTGCAGATAGATAAAACATTAAAGAAAGAAAGAAACTTGCTTAACCTGTCAAGTTTTCGAAGATAAATGTTCTTTGTTAAAAATTTGGAAGTATATTGGCCAGCAGATTTATATACTATAAAGTTGAGAAAATGAATTTAATAGATAGTTTTTATATGATCGTTTGAATGAAAAATATGAAGCATAAATGGATACAAATGACTAGAAAAGCATTCAGATTCTAGAGATATAAGAATATGAAAAGAATAATAGAAGATACGGATTTTTTTCATTTTTTACAATATTATCAGGAGATAAGCTTGAAAAGATTGAAAGATCAGAAGATTAAAATAATAATAATATAAAAATTAGATAATAGTTTGAATGGCCTGCTTAATTGAGTGTCCATATCAATATTATCTAACGTTATGCATAATGATGTGGACATTTCTTCGTGAAACAGTACTTTTTGTATATTCGATCTAATAATTTGTAATATATTTGATCTATATCGTTTGATCTATATCGTCATTTGAAGAGTAACCTTTAAAAATCTATTGTAAGAAGAGGTTATATTTGGTGGCCTCTTTGTTTTTACAATATCCTGCCTTAGAAAGGATAATTTTGATATTTTTAAACTAAAAAATAAATCAAAATCATGTACAGAGATGCTTAAATCCTCTGATATTACTATAGTATTTTCCTAGCAATTTTGCTGTGAACGAAACAATTCGCTTCTGTATTTGATCTTGTAATGCTACACTTTGTAAGATGATGAATAGCATATGATATTATCTCTATAGCCAACATTCAAAACAAATAACAAAATTACAAAAGTGAAACATTACTCGCTTAATGATATAATTGCTATAGACTTAGATTCAGTATGACCAATTGAAGACTTCTCGAAAATGAGAATTATCCAAAGAGGATAATGACCTATTTTAAAATTTCTATTTACAGTGCTATAAAGTAATAAAAAATGTATAAAATTATTTATTAATTCTGTATAATAATCTTTAATTTGACATATTAAAGAAACTTTGAAAATATTTTTGATTTTTCCTGTTAATTACTAACAATTTATTACAAAAAATTGAATTTCTCTGGTTATAGAATGTAACATATTTGTCATATGTACTGTATTTTTTATATTAAGTAGGAATAATTATTTATAAATAATTCATACTAGTGTCTTTTATTTAATTATATTATTTATTTTAACATTAATAACAATTATATATATAAATAAATAAATAAATANATTACATACCTTTGTCTTCTAAAAGTTTAATTTTAAAATCGATGTAATTTTCCGAATCATTGTGCGTGGTACCCCCCGTTCCAGACAATCTTACAATTCCTTCTCCCACAACATGGAAATATAATACTATAAGAGGAAAAAATTACCGTAACTCATGTATATTATTATATACTACTATTATTATTATCATCAATGTAACATTTTAAATCAACTCAAAACATGTGCCTTCACTTTTCTAATGACGTTAACAAGAGAATGTTAAGGTTACATTCATTAGAAATTTAATATATATAGCCCTATATATATTTGAAGAAAATTAAACATGACATTTTTCAATATTCCGACGTTGAAATCTGGATTAAAAAATTGAAAAAAGTATTATTATTATTATTATTATTATTATTATTATTATTATTATTGAGGAGATGAGGTCTCTTGGTATGAGAATAGTCTAATTTTAAGAAGTTTTGTGAACAGACAAACGTACGGGTAAACTGTAAATGATTTTTAAGCAGTCATTCAACAGGTGGACAGAAAGAGAAAGTGAATACAAAAGCTGTTTTCTTAAATCGATGCGAGTGATAACTGTTCTTTATAAAATTGCAAAACTTTCCCTTCGTATACATTACTTTAAAAAAAATTTTTATAAAAGATATTAATTAGAAAAGTACGTGTAGAAAGGAAATTACTACATAACGGGATTTATTAAAAGCAATACTGTATTAAACAATCCTCATTATCTCTTATTAATGACAGTTGTTCCAATAATTGTCTCGAAAGATCCTATTATTAAGTCGTCACGAGTGAGCAAAAATCCTACACGACACTTCTTCAATTAGGCAATGTTCATTGTCAAGGAGGAAGAGGGGGAAAAAAAGTGAAATTTAAAATATAAAAATAGAATTTTTACCTGTTACAGCCGTGTCGTTATCCAATTCTACAAAAACTCTTCCAGAAACAAAAGATCCGGGATGATACAACAAGGTCTCATTATCTAACAATATGAGGAACTTTCTTAATTTTCGAGCCTCCCGTTTCATTGTTAAGCAAAATTGTGGCCTAGATTAAGGCAGGCCTTCAATGAACATCTGACATCCGGGACATTTGCAGAAGGTAAGCAGGATAAACGTGGGATCCCACCCTTGCTGACTTCTCCTGTCACGTACTTGACCGTCAACCTCCACAAATAACTGAAAGTGTATTGACCTTCTAGAATTGTTACAAAGCTGGATTATATAATTTACAATAATATTTCGCTACATAAAACGAAATAATTACGACCTTTTGTGATTTTAAGTGCAATTTATTTTACCTTTTCCGAACATAAAATAACAATTTCATAGCATAATAAGTCTCTTTTTTATTTTTAATACTAGACCAATGCTATTTTTTAAATGAATATAATTATTGCTTATTTAATCATTCTTTCCGTTAAAAAACGAATAAATACTAAAATATTCGAATCTATTTTTAACAAAATTTTGTTTTTAATGAAATGCATTATTTATATTTTGAGTTCATAGACCCTTAATTGTAGTGGAAAGCTTACACATCAGTTAGCGAGTGAAGATTAATGTACCACATCTTGTCATTTTTCTAACCTTCCCAATCGAAGGAAAGGAATATGAGGTTAAATTAAGTTAATATAATCGGTAAAAGAATAAAATTTAATTATGGATAAGTGTTTATTTGTCACTAAATATATCAAATCGACCCACACTACCGCTTCTCTGTATGTGCTTTTCCCATGATACAGGAGAATCACCCACGTTCGATTGTTGGTATAGCAACATAGAAGAAAAGATTAGTTTCTACAGGCTTTAGATTACAAAATTCCATCTAAGAATTGGGTTGTAAACAATTATCGAGTTTGTACTTAATAATGGATAAATAAACTTTATAGTGTACTCAATTATATACAAGGTTAGAATGCCTATTGTTGAGCGAAGTCACTTCTTTCTCTTTATTTTATTTTGCTTTTTCTACTTATTGAGATCGTTATAAAAATTTATGCTGAAGAATTCATTCGAAATTCCGATAATTTAGGTAATTATCAGGCAAAAGCACCATTAAGAAAATTGCTGTAGAGTTTCCAAGAATTGCTAGACCCAATAAACATAAAACAAAGCTTCTTTATCGAGTTATTAGTTTATTTTTCTGCATTTATTAATTATATTTCTTGATATAAAAATCTATTAAAAAAATATTAGAATTTATCGAGAAATTTATTTGGAGGGCGAGACAAGTTATATAGATTTCATTGAGTTATTTAAGATTTATAGGTCATTAGCGATGCATCAGATTCTTGGAAAAGTTCAAAAATATGTTATAATAAATGCGAGAAACATTCCCCTCCCCAGAAAAACGTCAAACATATTTTAAGCAATTCTATAAAAAGAAAGTTATAAGTCACGTATGTCAACTGGACGTGTTATAGGTTGATAATATTAAACTGAAATTCTATAGTTAACATTTGTATTAAGTAAATTTCTCTATTTTAATGAAAGAAAATACTATATTAAAGCAAAAATTTAATGTTTTTTTCGATAAAATAATGCTGAAAACATGAATTTCTTTATTTAATATTCTCATAGAGTTAATTTACTCGTGCTAAATTTTTAAAACATTTTTTTTCTTTTTAGAAAAAATAAATTACGACTAAATTTGTGTGTTAAAATTACTTTTTAAATATAAAAATTAAGTCATTAAAACACACATTAATATCGATATTTAATTTATCGGAACATCATTAAACCTTAACGCTAAATCGAATTATTGAAAATGAATTGTCGATATTCAAGATTGTTTTTATTATTATTATTTAATGAAAGCGCAATAAAGAAGAAAAATTGTAAAAAAATTTACATAAATTTTTATAGAAAATAATAACACATTTATTTATTTATTTATTAAACCATGCATTAACCGAGAGTTACTAACGCTAAATCGGGTTTTTAACATTCTATAAACGTTTTAACGCGTGAAAAATATATTATAAACTTCTACAAAAGTGTAACAAACGTTCACGGAATGAAAATAAATTCCCATTTATAAGAAAACTATAAAAGATGACAAAATCAAAATATTNAATGAAAAATATTCTCTGTTAAGTACTTTTCATTGTTAGCTTACACTGTTAATCGTTACAATTAACATTAGGTGAAGTAGTGTAATAACAATGAACACGCTTGTGTCGCTGAACAGTTAAACAGTTCAACAAAACAGATAAACAACGAGCACGCTTGTATTAATGAACAATTTAAGAACAATGAAGACCTTTAAACAACAGTGAACTCACTTATATCAATGAACAGTGAAACAACAATAATAAGCTTGAATTAACGAATAGTTAAAGAACAATGAAGACACTTGTATCAATGAACAAAAAACAATGAACAAGCTAGTATTAGGAAACAGTTAAACCAATGAACACGCTTGTATCAATGAACAGTTAAACAATGAAGACACTTGTATCAATGAACAGTCTAAGAACAATGAACACAACAACATTAATAGTTAACTTATATTGTTACACTTTCATTGTTAACAGAATCGTTTATAGTATGGTTAATTCGCATCTATTGTATTGTGGCATGTTAGATGCATCGTGTTAAAGTTACATATATTTCTTTCTATTTAATATAAAATCCTATAATAAATTTATTATTATTATTATTATTGAGGAGATGAGGTCTCTTGGTATGAGAATAGTCTAATTTTAAGAAGTTTTGTGAACAGACAAACGTACGGGTAAACTGTAAATGATTTTTAAGCAGTCATTCAACAGGTGGACAGAAAGAGAAAGTGAATACAAAAGCTGTTTTCTTAAATCGATGCGAGTGATAACTGTTCTTTATAAAATTGCAAAACTTTCCCTTCGTATACATTACTTTAAAAAAAATTTTTATAAAAGATATTAATTAGAAAAGTACGTGTAGAAAGGAAATTACTACATAACGGGATTTATTAAAAGCAATACTGTATTAAACAATCCTCATTATCTCTTATTAATGACAGTTGTTCCAATAATTGTCTCGAAAGATCCTATTATTAAGTCGTCACGAGTGAGCAAAAATCCTACACGACACTTCTTCAATTAGGCAATGTTCATTGTCAAGGAGGAAGAGGGGGAAAAAAAGTGAAATTTAAAATATAAAAATAGAATTTTTACCTGTTACAGCCGTGTCGTTATCCAATTCTACAAAAACTCTTCCAGAAACAAAAGATCCGGGATGATACAACAAGGTCTCATTATCTAACAATATGAGGAACTTTCTTAATTTTCGAGCCTCCCGTTTCATTGTTAAGCAAAATTGTGGCCTAGATTAAGGCAGGCCTTCAATGAACATCTGACATCCGGGACATTTGCAGAAGGTAAGCAGGATAAACGTGGGATCCCACCCTTGCTGACTTCTCCTGTCACGTACTTGACCGTCAACCTCCACAAATAACTGAAAGTGTATTGACCTTCTAGAATTGTTACAAAGCTGGATTATATAATTTACAATAATATTTCGCTACATAAAACGAAATAATTACGACCTTTTGTGATTTTAAGTGCAATTTATTTTACCTTTTCCGAACATAATATAACAATTTCATAGCATAATAAGTCTCTTTTTTATTTTTAATACTAGACCAATGCTATTTTTTTCCAGCTAAAAGTTAATTCTGTTAGATATTTTGAACAGACAATTTCATTAAAAAAAATAATAATATGTCTTTTTAAATATTTGAATAATTCTCACTAAAATTATACTTAAATCCGAATAAATTTTATTATTTTTATTACTTTTTTAAACATAAAGGAAATTTTACTTTGTTGACATTATAGAATTTTAGCTGTATTTACGTTTAAATATTTCTCTAGTTTTTTTTTATGTGAATCATTAATCCGAATACTTTAATAAACATAAAACAAAGCTTCTTTATCGAGTTATTAGTTTATTTTTCTGCATTTATTAATTATATTTCTTGATATAAAAATCTATTAAAAAAATATTAGAATTTATCGAGAAATTTATTTGGAGGGCGAGACAAGTTATATAGATTTCATTGAGTTATTTAAGATTTATAGGTCATTAGCGATGCATCAGATTCTTGGAAAAGTTCAAAAATATGTTATAATAAATGCGAGAAACATTCCCCTCCCCAGAAAAACGTCAAACATATTTTAAGCAATTCTATAAAAAGAAAGTTATAAGTCACGTATGTCAACTGGACGTGTTATAGGTTGATAATATTAAACTGAAATTCTATAGTTAACATTTGTATTAAGTAAATTTCTCTATTTTAATGAAAGAAAATACTATATTAAAGCAAAAATTTAATGTTTTTTTCGATAAAATAATGCTGAAAACATGAATTTCTTTATTTAATATTCTCATAGAGTTAATTTACTCGTGCTAAATTTTTAAAACATTTTTTTTCTTTTNTTTTTTTTATTTTTATTATTATTTATTTATTTAAATAATCTAATAAATATTATAATTAGCATTACTTACATTTTACTTATATAAAAACAGTTTGACAATATAATAAAATTTTTTTTCTGGATATTTTGAATAATAATCTTAAATACAAATTCTTTTTACATAACTTTTCTATTATATTTTTAACAATTAAAAATATAAATCTATTTCATAATATTATGGATAAAACGCTCTATTTCACAGTAATAAACAATGAATTTTATGAAAAAAAATAGTTAATTTCAGTTATAGAACATTTAAATTTTCAAGAATTTAGCTGGAATTTTTTTAGCGTGAAAACTCAATAGAACAATGAAACAAAACAGGAAAATTATAAAAGAAATTTGAGATTTTCATAAATCGTGATCTCACTTCATTATTGCTCTACATATATCAAATTTTATACACGAAATACTTTTTAAAAAATCTAATAAATTTGATAAATATATAAAATTAAAGAGTACATACATATATTTTTTTATTATATACAAATGTATACGTATATTATATGTGTATATATTTATATAAACACGTACACATACTATATAATAAAAACAAAATTAAACTTTTCTTTCTGAAATATATTTTACACGCATATAAGTCTTTTTAGATTCATCTACAAGAAATTTTTATGCACAAACCTTGATAGACTACTGTACACACATACGTATGTATACAGATATATAACAGATATATATATAAATGCAAGGTATGCAAATGATGTATATAGGTTCTTCTATAAAAAGTTACATTACTTTTGAAAAATACTGCATGTCATTTTATTATTAAAAAATAAATTTGACGTTTGGAGGTTGAGGAGAAGGAGGAAAATAGAAATCACGCAAGTGAAAGTTAAAAATCAGACAAGTCAATGCTATAAATGTAACACATAACTACTTTCTAAATACGGTAGAAGTTACATCACCGTGTTACCATATATAGCAAGACTGTCGTTCACGCTCGTTTGACGTAATTATTTGGCCATGCTTTCAAGGTTGGACACGCATTACAGTAACTTGTACGGTTAAAATGGGGCGAAAAATCATTAACAAACAATGCTGTAAGGCTTAGTTACGAAATTAAAAGTAATACTGTAAGCTGGCAATTAACTATCAAGAGATGTATTTCGTTGCTTTGTAATTATTTTTTAAATTTAATTAATGATTTAAACACCGTACACTACATAACCTCACCAACCAACCGGTAGCTCGAGGACACTTTAGAGTTTACGCGTTTTCTGAGTTAAATAAAAATCTATTTTTGTTTATTTAAATAAATAAATAATATTTGCGCATTTATGTACGTGACACGATAAGAAATATCGAGCTAACTTTGTGACAAATTTATAAATTCATCGAATAATATTGTTACTATGACGACCAGAACTTTGAATTTGTAATGCGCCACTTCGGGAGTAATGAAGGAACAGCTTACCATTGACTTTTACAGTATTTATTAATACATAAATTTTTGTCCTTTTGTGCGTAATATTTAATGTCTGAATTTAAATTTATACATTTATTTTATATTTTATAATAATAAATAACGGATTTTTTTAAAAATTCATTAAAGTCTTCCTTGAATTATACTTTTGTATAGTTAACAAGATATATTAAAGGGGAAAAGAATGAAAAATTATTTTCGTAGAAGAAATAAATAATATTCTTTTTCCTGTGTGTTTATTGTATTCACATAAAATAAATTTTTATGTTATTAATCTTCTAAACATAAAGAAAAAAAATCTTATTTATTTACTTGATTTTTATTTATATTTTCCTAAAAATATTTATACAATCTTACGATAAAAACGCTATAATAATAAATATATCCGTCTGTCTGTCAGTCCGTTTTATATGTATGTATATATATATAAATATATTTATTTATTTATTTATAACAGTATAATGGAAACTAAATGGAACCATTTAGCAATGTAATATTTAATCAAAGAATTTTTAGTGCAATTTATTTACTAATATAACTATTAAATAAGCAATAACTTAATAATTTTTCTTGAAATATTGTCGGAGATGGGAACATAAGCGGTAGGAGACTTTAGTTGCTTTATGGATCTGGTATGATGTTTCCTTGTTAAACTAAAAGATGTTTTCTCAACTATATATATACGCTATATATAGGATTTATGAAGATATGTTTTACAAAATAGCCGAATTATTCTACAATATATTTATATTATAATTTACTCTATCTAGAAAGCGAGTTTTATACTCAAGGTTATTTTCCAGATGATCAGAATAGAACTTGAATAAAATAGAATAGTATTTTCTTATAGGGGAAAAAATTGATGGACGAATGCCGATTTTATAAAGAAATGTCAATAGTTATTGTCTCCCCCCTCTCTATCTTTTTTCCTACAGATTGTATTTTACTGATTGAATATAGGTTGATATCTCTTATCAAATATTTCCAATTTTTCTTTTATTTTATAGATAAAAACGAATAATACGAATGAAAGTCATATAAAGATGTACATAAAAAGTGATTCAGTGGAGCTAAAATGTAGAAAAATTCCAAATTTTTTGTTTTTATATATATAAGACATAAAAATTACATAGTTCGGGTGTTGAATTTAAGGTTTTTCGTACGAAAATAATTGAAATTTTTAATTAAATTTTTAAAAATATTCATAAATTTAAGTAAATAATAAAATATAAGTTTTAAAAGAAACCAGGCCTGTGCTTTTAGATTTACTTAAGGAAAAGCATTTTCTTCGAAGAAGTGAAAAGAAAAGAAAATGTTTTGACTTAATGTAACAATGGCATGAGATTATCCAAAGGAGATTTGTTAACTTAATTCGTTCGATACTTGATTCAAAAATATCTTAAACGAAAGACAAGTTGTATAGCAACCTATCGGAATTAGTGATAAGTAAAGCCAAGAATGTGTTAAGTGAATTGCTTTAACGCATTGTTCTCTCGTCTATAGTCGAGTGAATTAATATAATTTTAATTTATTCCGTTAAAAGAATATCTGAGCATATTTTATTACAGAAATTCCTTTTACTTTTAAAGAATTTCTGAAGAGAACATGCAACTCAACATGCAAATCGCTAGAACTCAACATCAAAAAATCGCTAATTTTATTTTGATTTCTTTTAAAATAATTTG
>NW_019387493.1:9716-10626 GCF_000671375.1 Centruroides sculpturatus | reverse complement strand
TGGTTTTTAACTTCCTTTTAGTTTCTCCTATATAATATTTATTATCTCTACAAGTACAATGAATTTTATATACTACATTCTTAGTTTCAGTTGGTAGTAGTTGTTTTTTCTCAGTGTTGAGCTGTTGTATATATTTTTTGGTATGACGGTGCTAACTTGAAGTTTATATTACTTATTTCATTATCATTTTGTTCATGTAGTCCTTTGATGTATGGAAACCCGATATACTTTATATCATTTCTTTTTTATTGTCTTGTGGCTTTTCAAGATTATTTATTTTAAGTTCCCATTTTTAATAGTCTTTGTGGGTAACCCTCCAGGAGAAATTTCTTTTTTAATTCAGCTAAATCTGCAAATATGTGTATTTCTTGACTTGTTCTGTTTTTTATTTTAGAATATTCCATTTTAAATACATTATATTTGACATGAAGTGGTGCATTTGACTGATATCTTATTGTTATCTGACTCAAACCTGGCTTTCTAAATGTTCTAAATTCTAAGATTAAAATAACATATAGCAGATCTAAAATACAATAGATTAAATTCTGCCTTTCTTGATCATTGCACCCTGAACGATTGTAAAATAGATAAAGATAAAGTACAAAGAAAAAGAAACATATCATAGAAAGTTCAAAGAAAGCATAGAAATTATCAAAAGTAATAAATATATAAATAAAAATCTAAGTATTAAAATAAACGAAAACTGGTTCAATATCTTATAAAATTAGGAATATTTTTGAAAAAGATTTTTTATGTAAAAAAATAATTTTCAAAAAATGTTGCCACAAGGTGGCCTACCCATCATGTGACTGTGTAGTAGACAGTGGGCAAGTTTAACTGGGGAAAAAAAGGGAAAGGAAAGGTCAGCGAAATACGTTTGTGAAGAAGGATTACTTCGAAAGACTAGTAT
>NW_019387493.1:0-6185 GCF_000671375.1 Centruroides sculpturatus | reverse complement strand
AAATTTAAAATTTATATATAAACTTTCATATTTATATATAATTATTAAAATTTAATTTTAAATTACATGTAAAAATAATTTAAATATTAGTTAGTTAACTGATAATTTAATAATTATTTTAAAAATTTCAATTACCAATACAAGTTTTTCCATCATCTAGTAATTCATAACCATCATTACAACTGCAGTTATATGAACCTGGATTATTATGACAGTTATGATCACAATCATGATCTGAAGAATTTTTACATTCATCTATATCTGTAAAATAAAATCAATTATCAAAATAAAAAATTAAGTTTTTTGAAAATACATAATACAGTAGAGCGTCGTTTATCCGAAAGAATTCCAGTTGGCAAATTTAAATTTTCACTAGTGCTGTGATGCTGCAATCTTTGGCTATATCTTGGGCTACTCCAATATTTTTTTGTTGATGTGTGTTTTTTAGCTGGCAGCACTCATTTTTTTGTGGTGTTTTTCTGAGGACTGTGTGTCATGCTGAATCAAATGTTTTTGATACTAGATTAACTTCTAAAGTATAATTTTTTTTGTTTTTATATTTTTCAATATATTTATTTTGTTTGTAAAAAATAAAGAAATAATTTTTAATGATACAATAGCCACGATTATTATTTTAAAAATTTTACATTAGGCTTAACATCGACGAAAATTCAACGTGAAGCAACATGCAATGGAGAAAAATTTCAACATGGGATAGGTTAATTTATTTTTTCGTACATAATCGGTTATCCGAAAAATAAGTTATCCGAACAACCCCAGTCCCCAATTGATTCAGATAAACGACGCTCTACTGTAGTTACTTATAAATAAAAATATATATATGGTTAACAGAATATTATACTATTAAATTAAATAATAAAATTCACATTAAGAAAAAAATAATATTTCAATATTAGACTGTAGACTAAAAAAATGGGGACAAGCCAAAAGTACTTTGATCTAAAAGATCCATTGTGCACTTCATGAAAATTTAATTCAGAAGTCCTATCTCTATTCCAGTTACTATTTCTCTAAAGAATAATAGCATTGTCTAAAAGAAAACTGGAAGACGTCATCAGGCTTCAACAAGAAAGAACCCAGATGAACAAGTCTACTCAAGCAAAGTTCTGCAAAATTGCAGATGAGATGAAGACAGAAGTTTCCTCAGCAGAGCCAAAAATGCAATGAAAGGCTGAAGAGGAAAGCATTTGCAGCATCCTACACATATGCTTATTACAAATATAGTAGAGCATCAATTATCTGAAACAATTCGGGACTGGGGTTGTTTGGATAATTGATCATTTACGAAAAAATATATTAAACACAAAACTGTATTGTATATATTTTGTATTATGTGTCTTACAAATACATATCTTACATAAAGTAGTACATTAAAGTAGGACTTCAGTTTAGGTTGGCAGGGAGGGAGAGAGTGCTGTAGCGCCACAGCACTAGCAATTGCCAATTGGAATGCTTTTGGTTAATTGATGTTTCAGTTGGTTTGTATTCAGATAATCAATGCTCTACTGTACTACATATATACAAAATATACACAAAATTCATAGCATTTCTAGAGAACAATACAACACTGGAGAACAACACTAAATCTCAGGCTTCACAACAAATACACTAAAATAAATGAAATATATATAAGGCAAGACATTTTTCAGGGAGATTTATTAAGTCCACTCTAGTTCTGTCTGGTCTTGAACCCAATAACTTTCTACAGATGATTTAGAGTGGTATTTGTTGTTTTATTATTAATATTGTTTGTATTTTCCTTTGGAGTTGTGTCCTAGTTCTGTGTGTGTCCAATGTACAACTCCAAATGAATATGTCAATACCAGAATGACTTATGTGTCCAAATGAATATGTCAGTGATATCTCCATTTCTGAGTGGAATGATTTTTATTCAGAATTCATTTTTCAATATGAAGTGTTTTATCTTTTTCTAGGCCAAACTCCATTTGAATGTCATTGGAGCAAGTGTTTTTATGTAATTTCTATATGTGATTTAGCTGCACTTGTATAAATGCATACAGTTTTTATTTCAACCGTGTACATCACATGAGATCAGACAAAACCAAAATAGACTTAATGAATTCCTAGAAAATACTTAGCCTTATGTATATTTTTTTTGTGTGTCAAGAAGTTTGAGATGTTGTTCTCCACTGTTGCATTTAATTTATAAAACTGTAATGAGTGTTGTATTTTTATTTATTATTTTTATTATTATTATGTTGATAATTTTGTATGAATTTGTCATGTAATGTCAGTCTGTATGCTCTCATATCTGTTTTCAGTTTTGTGAAAGTGTAGTAGGTATGGGTAATAAATTAATTTATATCTTCAGTCCACTTCATTTGTTAGCATGGTTTACCAACCTTGCTGGTAGTAATTGGAATACTGCTGAAGTACTTTAGTTGAGTTGGTATGCATGTCCATTGTGTGAACAAAGTGATGAATATATTTATCTTTGCACAGTAGCCACACTTAAGCCAGGTGTTTATAAGTCAGCTACAACTAACATGGGGAACAGATGTTCAGCAGCTGTCCACTCTGAATCAGACACTACTAGTGGGTCATTCTCTGCTTCATTTCTCCTCATAAGTCTTACTGGCATGGGTGGCATACTGAAAGCTGTGCCCCTGCCAGTATTGCTCTATAGTTAATTGAAACTGCTAAGCTATCTCATCTCAACAAGCTGGTGACTAGTGAGAGAGTTGTTATTACTGTGTGATGAAGTGTATTCTATTTGGCTTATATACCAATGCCTAATGCTTTGATAGACTAAGGTCAAGACATAATTATGGAACAAGCTAATAACATGTTTACATGCTGTTCATTTATGTATTTGTGTTTAAGAACAACATGTTTAATGTGGCAGCTTTTTGTAGTATCATGTTGTGAAGCCTAATGTTTATATTTCTGTAGTATGTGGTAATACTTGTGCAAGAAAAACCTTATTATTTTTATCAAATTCATTTTGAATGATGACTTCTTTATGATGAAAAATATATTATACCTTCACATAATATGTTTTCAGAAGATAAAATATATCCATCCTGACAACTACAAACAAATCCTCCAGGAAAATTTATACAGATATGACTACATACATGTTTATTTTCACTGCATTCATCAACATCTGTAAAAATAAATAAAAGTACAATAATAAATGAATAATTAACAAATAAACATTTGTACTTCTGTGAACATATACATTAATTTACCATTATTTCTAAAATTATGATAAAGCATTTATTTTTAAAAATCACTATATGTAATATTACGATTATTATTATTCATTACAGTAAAATTCTTATAAAGTTTTACTATGTAAAAGGAGTTTCTAGAAATAAATGATGAACATTTTATTGTTTTGTAAATAAATTCCAAATACTGTTAAAATATTAATACAATAGTATCATTATACTTTGCTTCTAGTAACAATTTGGTTCATTTTTGACTAAATCAACTTACTTTTCTGATAAATATCTGAATGGCTATTCAAGGAGTAATACAAAAGTGAAAATTATATTATCAATATAATATTATACATAATAAATCACAATCTAATTTTGGTTTCTTTGATTTTCATTTAAAAAAAAGAAAATAAAATTACTTTCCAAAATAATACTATTACATATATATAAGTTATGTTAAAAATTATAGCTTATATATATGTAATAGTATTATTTTAGAAAGTAATTTTATTTTCTTTTTTTTTTGCAAAATTATAACTATAAACAATTATTTTTTAATAAAGAATGATAAAACATCTGATCATCCCATATTAAATATCTTTTCAAACTGTTTAAAATAGAAAATAAGTTATTTAAGAAAAGGAAATAACCATATTATACTATGTAGAAAATCTAAGGAATCCATAATTATCTTTTCAAATTGCAATGATATTGTTAATACTTATATTGTATATATATTTTTTATTTTATTGAATTTCAAACTGCTACATATTGTTTTACATCAAAAAATGATCTATATTTCAAACCATTATCTATATTTGACTGGTTAAAAATATAACAATCTTAATTTTATAATAAATAAATAAATACTTTATTACACAATCTGAACATATTTTATTAAATAAACTTATTGTTAACTAATAGGCCATTTTCATATTCCTAAATATAGCCATATTAGCATCAATGTATGAAGGAGGAATCACCAGAAAATGATTATGAATCATAATGTTAAATAATGAATCAACACTGAAAATATTGCAAGATATGTTACAATGTTATGCTCATAAATGAGAGATTGATTAAAAATGAAGAAATACTTCATAATAAATAATTCAGGTAAAATAAAGATATTTTTATTTTGTTTTGACTTTTGACTAAAATTTCCTCTTTGCTAATCAGAAACTACACCAGTATAACAAGTCCTATTAATAAACAAGGTCCAAGTAGACAATATAGAAACAAAAAACTTCATAAACTTTGATGAAAGGTATAAGTGTAGAATTATCATTATAATGATTACTTTGAGTAATTCCTGTAATTTAAGAATTTAGAATGTTTAATCAAACTTAATACTTCAATATTAAATTTTTTCTCCATTAATTTACTCCAGTAACATCAAACAAAGTCTAAGCATTTCTTAAGAAGCTTTTCAATTTTAATACTTGTAAGTTGTAATTGCTAATAAGGTCTATATGACGTAAAAGAAAAATAACTGTTTTAATATTTTAATCNAAAAAAAAAAAAAAAAAAAAAAATTTATATAAATTTTACTTAAAATGAAATTTTTTATGAATGAAATAAGTAATTTAATTAAAACTGTCTAATAAATATTATAATGGAAAAATTAAAAAATTTTAATATATTAATATCACTTTTTATTACTTTTATAACTGTTTCTACTATAAACTTGATCAATACAAATTATTTTCAATAATATTTGGATAAAATTATACTAATTTATTTTCTAATGAATCTTTTAGTTCACTCTATTACATAGTGAACACTGTGAATACAAATATACCTGTACATTCAAATCCTGAACCTGTAAATCCAGATTTACAGTGGCATTCATAAGATCCAGGAGTATTGAAACAAGTAGCATCAGGACTACAATTAGGAATATCATCCAAACATTCATCAATATCTATTAAAATAATGAATTTCAAGTCATTAATATTTTATATTATTATTTATTTTCAATTTTAAGAAAAAAATAAAATATTCTAAAAGCAAATAAATATTAAATACTACTAATATGGAAAAATAAAAAATGCATATAAATTATTTTTGTTAAATTAAATACTATTCTGTTAAAAATTTTAATTAAGTGTTAATTCTTTCATTAATTATATTAGTTCTAACATAGAAATGACTAAAAATGAAATTTGTAAATTTGTAATATGTAAATGTAAAACAATAATAAAAGAATGATCAAATAATACAGCTTGAGTAACTGCCAATCCAAGCTCTAGCCCAATATTTAATCCAGTTGTATCATTTAATTTTCTATATGATTAATAATAAAATATGTCAGAAAATTAAAAAAATAGAAAATGTAAATTGTAAATAATAACCTAAATTAGAAGAATAGAATAATTACTCCTAATAGTGTAATAAAAGTTTTAATTATAACTATAAAATTAGCAACAACAACTTACAATAATATACAATAGTAGTTAAAGATTTTAATCATATCAATAATTCCATTAGCATTATATTGAATTTGTTAAAAAGAGGGGCTATTTGACATAGAAACTAAAGATTACCATTTTTCAGAAATTTGAGTAGATGAATCAAAAATTGAGGACAAGTGAATATATATTTTGATAATTTAATTACTAAAAAGACTAATTGATTTCTTGACTATCCTAATTATCTTTCATAGTCTTCATGGGTCCTCAGCAATAGTCATATTTCAGAATGAATTTGGACAACAAATATCTTCAGTTTTATAAATAAATATTTTCTCTACGAGTAATAAAAAAAATATTTTCTAACATTTTTCATAACCCTTCAAAACATTTCAATTTTAGCAATCATAGTAGGACGGAGAAATCACTGAGTTTGGCATTACAGTGGTACCTCAAGATACGAAATTAATCCATTCCGAAACTGAGATCGTATCACGAAAATGTCGTAAGGTAAATCAACTTTTCCCATACGATTACATGTTAAACCAAATAATTCGTTCCAATGCGA